>NW_026947490.1:40106793-40299293 GCF_034190915.1 Cavia porcellus | reverse complement strand
GGGCTGGTCTGACGAGGACCCTCCCATCCAGGGCCCTGCCCTATTTGCCTGGTCAGTTCTCCTATCCACATGGTAGGAAAGAGTGCGGGGAACAGCATCTCCCAAGCAGACACACCTGTCATTCTGGAGATTACGAGATGGTGACTTTAATGGAAGACACATGATCAGAGGGACTCTATTCTCAGGAGAAGGAAGGTGGTCTTATATTTACAAACACCAAATTCATTGTTCACCTTCAATGAAAAGGCCAAAGGAGTACTGATATGCCCTGAGCTGCTAAACAAGTTAGAGAAAACTCAAGAAAGCCAGGTGCAACAACGCAAAGAAAGCTCTCTGCTGAATTCCAGAGCGTGTGAACCAATCTGAGTCTGCCCAACCCTCCCGGGTCCCCTGGCTTTTTGTCCCGGGGCTGTCCCCCCTCCTGAATGCAGGAGGACCTGCTGCATCGTTCCAGATTATGCCCCTCCCAGTCAGTGGGGGCTCAAAATGAAAGGATTTGCTCTTATAACTGCGAAGGAAGCAGGCCAACATTTTCCCTCTGCTGCTTCTAAGGTCTTTAGGCCAATGGCCCAGAATAGCATCTAGCAACGATGTGTCCAATGGCAAAGGAAAAGCAGTGTCCCCTGTGGCCGACTGTGCCATTAGATGGGGCCACTGAGAATCCAAAGACTTTTCTCCGATATAGACAATCTCAAGACTCTGCTAACTGGTCCCTGCACTGCTCAGGCCCTCTGATCCCCTAAACCAGGCTGTTCCTGCGACATTAATGGTTCCGAGGCAGCTGGGGTGCTGGTTTGTCTTTGAGTCAGCTTCAGAGTCAGTTTTCAAGCAAACAGCTGGTACAACGGATGGTGATACCCAAAGGTTAAACAGCATGCATGCTTTATAGGCATCTTGACTGCTAATTTGAAGTGGAAGAAAGAGGCACCGTAATGAGACAGCTTCTCATATTTAATGTGATTATTGCACCTGCCTTCCTGAAAGTCATGTATTAACCAGGTATTAGCTACAAGGCATGGCTGTTAGATCTAGTTTTGATCCCTAACTACACAAAGCAATCCTTGGGAAAATTTTACAAAAACTCCTATGCCTAAGTCTATTACCAGATATTCTGGTTGAATTAGCTTGGGATTCTTAGACATGGGAAATTGCGTGTGTGTGTGTGTGTGTGTGTGTGTGTGTGTGTGCTCGCATGCATATATGGGATTGAACGCACAGGTTTTGCACTGAACTAAATCTCTAGCCCTTTTTAATTTTTCTTTTAGTTCTAGCACAGGATCTTGCTAAATTGCTAAACTGCACAATTGCTCAGGCTCTACTCAAAATTTCAGTCTTCCTGACTTAGCTTCTCAGAGTGCTGAGATTATAGGCAGGCACTATCAGTGCTCAGCCTGGGGGGGGGGTCTTTTCTTATTCTGGATATTCAAACACAAAGGAAAGGTTAAAAACTGTGTTCTAGATCAACGACTCTCAAACAGTTTGGTCTCAGAATCCCTAAGGACGTAACTATTCTAATAGTATTGAGGATCCTGTGTGCTTAGGTTTAGCTGGCTTATTTGAAATTGAAACAAACATTTAAAATATTCCATCAGCAGTTTATTTTTAAAACAATCATAACCCTATCATATACTAATGTATCTACAATGTTTTCATAAAAAAAAGTTCAAAAAAATTAGTGACAAGAATAGTTCATGTCATTTCTGACCTTTCTGCAAACCACAGTTTAGTAAAAGACAACTCTGTTCTCATATTTGCTTTTTCCCTTTAGTCTATTGCAATCTGTGTTTCTGATTGAGTCTAGGAAGAAAATCTGACCTCATACAGGTGGAGTTGGAAGAAGAAAGTGGACATTAATGGCCCTTTCAGATAAGTGTAGATGTCCTTCTTTTGTGTATACCAAAACTCAGTGACTGGTGGTCTCTCAAAGGACAGCTGAAGTGTAGAATCTAAAAATATATGAAGCTGTATACTTCATTTTGTTAAAAAGAATACTTTGCTCTACCTTAATATTTGAAAAGAAATTTTTACCTTTCCACAGATTTATAACATCTAGCATTGGTTGCTAGAAAAATTATCAGTCCATGACATATTACAGACCATCCAATGTTGACACAATTCATTATACAATATAAAGAAAATCACATTCATTAGTATCTCTTTAAGTATTGGAAAGCTGTCAAGCTCACGGTGGCTCATACAAGTTTTTCAAAATTCTTGAAAGCTTGAATTTTATCATTGGCAACAAATACTGTCAGTTATTTTCCTGGAAGTGACAGAATTAATTTGTTCATTTTCCAGATAACGGCTGCCAAATAGTCAAGTTTGAATACCCATACTTGGTCTATCAGTTGTTCTTTCAAGTAAAAATGGTGCTCCTTGTACAAAGCTCAAAACATCAGCTCAAAATACCCATACTTGGTCTATCAGTTGTTCTTTCAAGTAAAAATGGTGCTCCTTGTACAAAGCTCAAAACATCAGCTCAAAATTCAGATGACTACAAAGATGACATTCCTTTAGCAAGCTATTTGACTTTACCATGGGCAGAAGAGCTTGACTCCTATTTCGATTTCATCACAAGAAGTATTTAAAAGGCCCAGGATCTGATACATTTTTAGTTCTTCAATCTCATTATCTTTTTTAAAAAATTGTTTTTTATTATGTAAAAATAGATGAAATAACACAAAAGTTACCCTCTTAAACTTTTCTTTGTGTGTGATACTGGGTGCTCTACCATCAAGTCCTCAACCCTTTGTATTTAAAAATACAAATACAAATACAAATACCTTTGAGAAAAATCTTACTAAATACCCCAGGCTGACCTCAAATTGGTGATACTCATAACTCAGCCTCCTAAGTAGCTGGGGTTATAGGTATGTGTCATCTCAATGAGCACATCTTCACCATTTTTAAGTGTACATTTAAGAGACTTGGAGTAAATTTCCCACTGTTGGGCAGCCATCATAGCCATCCACTGAAATCTTCACTTCTCCCAAATTAAACTACATTATTAAATGATAACTTCACTTCTATCTTTGCTATGACAACCACTATACTACATTTTACCACCATGATTTTGACTATGCTAAATACCTCCAATAAATGAATCATGCAGCATTTATCTTCTCATGACTAGCTTCCATCACTTAGCATAATGCCTGTATGGTCCGCTCATGTCTTTGGGCAGGATTTCCTTTCTTTGAAGGCTGAATAATGCTCTATTGCATGGTTACACCACAGCAGGCACAACATGAAGTGATACCTATTTTATAGAATAGTACTTTACACAGTAAAGTATACAGTAAAGGGCAAAGTCTTCAAAAAAGGAAAGAAAAAAAAAAGAAAGTGCAGTAAACACTCCCATTTGTCAGAGACAATCACTGTCAGCATAGATGTTGGTGAATATTCTTCTGTTTTCTTCCAAAAGCCCTATTCTTGACATGTTCAGTTTTTAGGATGTAGGTCAAGGACTATAAGATACATTGTTGGACAAATTTCGCTAATATCTTATGCTGTAGTCGGGGTTTACAAGAGAATATATTCAGTATAGGGCACATAGTTTATAGGATTATTTTTTAACAGTCACCTGAAGAGTCAAATGCAAAGGAGGAAGGGAGACCTGTCCACATACTAGTGTCTTAAAGAATTCAGCTGAGGGCCTGGATCTCATGGCAATATATTGCATGAGTCCAGTTGAAGACCTGCAGCCCATGGCAATGTCTTCTGTGAGTCTAGCTGGAAGCCTAGAGACCACAACAATGTTTCATGCGAGTCTGTGTCAAGGATCTGCACTGGGAAGGTCCAAAGGTCAGTGGAGGAAGCTAGAAAGTCTGCATCAACAGGATGAAGGATTTGTGCCTGTAGGCTGAGGGACGGCAAGGACTGGGGCTCCTTCAAGGAGAAAGTGAGGACCCGAGCTTATCTGATGATGAGAACAGTTGAGTTTATATCAGGAAAACCAGTGCAACTAGCTCCTCCAGGAGAATTAGTAGTACACCATCTTCTCCAGTTCTCTCTTTATGCTGTTGGCAACAACCCTCAGGTAGGCCATCCACACCCAGCATCATGCTAATTCAGTTCAGCTGGTTGTTATAAGCTGACCATTAATTAATCCACCACATCTTATAAACAATAAAAACAGGAGATAGACTGAGGATTAAAGGAGCATTTTGAAATATACATTTAACTTATTTAGGAGGCATTTATTTTTCATTTCTGCCCATACCATCTTGGTAAGAAAAGGGTGAGAATTCCTTTAATACCCTGATTTCTAAAATGCAAGGAATGCTGGCCTCACACTGACTGGCAGGAAGATTCCATGAAGCAATATCTACTTAGCGGCTAGTGCTACAGTATCGATCTGAAGTGTCCTACAAAGTCTTCAGTGCTGAAGGCTTGGTCTCAAGCCTGTGGCCCTACTAGTAGGTAATGGAATTTTAAGAGGTGGGGCCCTGTGGAAGAAAATAAGGTCATTCAGGAGAGTGCCTTTGAAAGAATATTAGGCCTGGTTCTCCCTCTTCCTGTGTTTTGCTTCCTGACCACCATGAGGTAAGCATTTTCCTTGGCCACATGCTCCCACCATGATATGCTACCCTGCCACAGGCCCAAAGGCAATGGGCTCAAGTTACCATGAACTGAAGTAGCTGAAATATGAGCCAACCTTCTCATTTTTTAAGTTGATTCCCTGGGATATTTTGTTAGATCAATGAAATGTTGACTAATACCTAGCAAAGTACAGGAACAGTGGCAAGGTAGCATCTCTTTAATCTATTCTAGTGTTAGTAATAACAGTAATAATAATGCTCATCTCATGGATATTTTACCTCCCTTATCTCTATAGAATCTCATAAGGTGATAAGAGCAAAGGCTGCCTGAGCCCTGTCCGCTTATTAGACCAAGGAGAGGCACAGAAACTCCAAGGGACTATTCAAAATTGTCTGGTGGACAAAAAAAAAAAAAAAAAAAAAGGATTCAGATGCTAGAGCAGCACCATAAACTTTACTGAGGAGAAGATACTTAGAGCAGGTCCCCACGTATCCCCTATCTACTATTATCAGATGTCACACTGTTCTATTGATCCTGTAATATTTCCCCTTTAAATGGCTCACTTTCTTCTAGTTAGTGGTTAAAGGAAAAGTTATATGACTACCATAAAAGTAAAAAGAGCATTACAACCCAACAGAAGACAACAAAATTAGAGAGATGGCTATCTTAATGAAGGCTGCCCACTTAAAATCCAACCCACTTTTAAATGACCTCATGGTTGCCCAGGAGCATTCTCACCGTCTATGGGCTCTCTGCTCTGGGTGGGACACTGAAGATTTGGGGAGTTGTAAGATGATGCTCTAAACATCTGCAGCCCTGCCAACAGTTGGGGACTATTACAACTCTTACAGACAGGATACACAACTGGGGAAATGTGACGTCATTTGCATTCCTGAAGTCTAAATCCTTTTCTATCCAAGACTTCAGGACAGACCTCTACATGCACGAATATTTACAGGTATAAATGCAGGGGATGCAGAAATATGTCGGGTAGATAAGCATATAGGATGGGGGTGACTGAGATGATCTTAAAGTGAAGCTCATTCTGTAAAAATCAGAGCTGTGATGCGCAGGAGCACAAGACAAGGCCCCTCAGTAGCCCTAGGGAGGGTGCTGTTGGGTGGCCTGGTTTGAGGAAGTATGAGTAATCGTCCTAGTACTTAGTGGATGTTCTAAGCCCTTACTGGCTGATTCCAGGTCTCAGTGTCCGTGGATCCCTGTTCCCTGGAAGCCCTTGGAAGGTAAAAATGGGAACAAGACAAGATAGTGACAAGGAGGGCCTTAACCTAGGTTACCCATCACACCTGCTCCCACCACCTTACAAAGGAACACTTCATTCCCACAAAAGAGTAAACAGACATTGTTCCCTTAATAAAGCACCAATCTTTAAAAACCGTCATCCTGACCAAAGGCCAAAGCCCCCCCTAATAAACACAGAAGGCCATGTGGCTGGATTAATTAATACCCAGAGGTTGCTGACCTTTTCCCGGGCACATGGACAACCAGTCCCCCCAAGACAGATGACCTGCTGGCTCGCCTTCTTCCATGATGTATGTGTGTCCTTCTTATGCAAGAGATGTGGGACAAGGATCCAAGTCTCCAGTCAGGCCTGCTTTCTGTTCTGGAATAAAGTAAACATAAAAATAAAAATAAAGCCTGCCTGTCCTTGGCTTTCCTCATTACACAACCAGAGCCTTATAAGAAAATTAACTTTTGCTCCAACAACCAAGGGAATTTTGCTCTTTTCTACAATGTCATTTTTTTTTTCTCTTTTTCCTCAAACAGTAATTTTTACCTCAACGCCACCCGGTGTGCTCTTTTCCCTGGTTGGGACAAAGCATTCGCTGAGCCAGGGTCCTGACTAAAGGGCTGGCTCCTCCTTCTGTGCATGTCAAGAGGAGCCAGTGCTGGAGTCCTCTGTTCAAGGACAAGTAGGAGATTACTGAGACCAAAAGAGAGAAACGCATGGACCACCTGGCATCTGTGCACCCTCCCTTCACCCTGCAAAGCTACTTCCATATACACTGGGATTTTGCTATAGCAGGCCTGACCCTATTGTTTTCCATTTTGTATTAAACTTGTATTAAAGAAGTCCCCAAGCATACAGAGAATAAGACGAGGAGACCCCCTTGTTAAAGTAGGTATCTCACTTTGTTATATTAGATCACATCTTCAATCCAGTTTCACAGCCTGAGGCCAGAAAAGGAAAAACATAGTGATTTGGACCATTCAGAAACATAACAGGAGCTGAAACACAGGAGTACATGAAATCAGCTGCAGAAATGATGAAAACATATGGAAAGGAACTATTTAAGGACAACAAAAGTATTGCAATATTTTTGTAAGTAAGGTAGAAAATAAAAATGGAAAAAATATATAAGCATCATTTTATGGATGAGAAAAATCTCTGCTCTCTTGCCTGTCAGTACAAAGAAGCAGAGAAAAGGCAGATATTGGAGTCCAGCTTCAGATATACACGATATTATACAAAGTGTGGTGGAAGCATACAGTGAATATTTGAATTAAAAAATGTAGAGTGAAAGACACATTGCTATTGATCCTCTCAAAATAACTCCCTCTTACTTCAAAGATACTTATACCATTTTTCTGCTTTTATTAAAGATTTTTATTCCACTATTGCCACATATAAGGAATACGTTCATTTTGGGGAATTGGTACAGGCACACATCACACTTTAATTTTCTTTGCTTTCCCTTAACCTTGTCTCCTTCCATTCTGCCTCCATCTCTAGATCACTTTTGCCACTTTCTCAAGCAATTCTGGAAGTTATCTTTCCTGAGTGTCGTTAGTTGTACTGATGTGGCTGCCTCAATATCTGGAATCAGTTCGAAAATTTAAATGTTCATGGTCATTGTCAGTTTGGAGAGGAGTCAGATGTCACAGATGCCAGATTCAGTGAGTAAGGTGGATGAGGACATACTGTGATGTTTTTATGAACCTGGTTTCGCATCGGATGGCTCAGGGCAGCAGCATTTACTGTAACTTTGATCATGCCTCGTAAAGACAAGAAAGAGGGCTTCCAGAACTGCTTCAGAACATGCCAAAAGGAGCTAGGTGTGGAGGGAGATGGGAGGGATGGCAAGAGAGGGGAAATAAAATCAACCAAGAGGCAATACAGACACTTAGGACTCCCCAGGACAAATGTATTCATTCTATATAACAATCATGTACTAATAAAAAAAGAAAAACCTTTAATTTATAAAAGGAAAAATGGGACAAGTATTCAAAATGCAGGAGTAATTTCAGGGGAATTAATTGCAATGTGTCATTTATTGCAATAAAGGTTTAAAACTTAAAAATCAGAACAAAGGATATAGCTCTCTGGCCCAGCACCTGCCTAGCAAGTGTGAGTAGTGAGTTCAATTCTTGGTACTTAAAATAAATAAATAAATGAATGAACAAATAAATAAAATTCACCTTACATTCTTGTATAACAGCTACTTGGCCTCAATAAACTGAGTTCAAGTTTTCTGACTTAGTCTCAGTGATGGTTATTTTAAGGAGTCTGGATAGAATCAAAAGAAGGGTGTGGCAGTTAAAGTAGTCAACTTGATTGTTTGGGAGTCTACTAGGGAATTATTAAAGTGCTCTTGTGGTGTGTCTGGGTGGGTCACGGAGGTGTGGCCTTGGCATCTGTACCCAGTCCCTTTCCCCTTCCTCTCTGGTGCTCTTCCCCTGCTGGGCTTCCCGGTTGCCAAGCACTGAGCATCTTTGCTCTGCCATCATGATACTTCAGCCTTGGAGCCAGCAAAGTGCAGACTGATTCCTCTGAAACCATGGGCCAAATTGAGTATTTCCTGTTTTCCACTGTGGATGTGAGGTTTTTTATCCAGCAATAGGAAAGCTGACTAATACGGAAGGGGAAGGTTAAAGTCTATCTCACTTTCTTCTGGAGCTGAAACATCCATCTTTTCTTTCCGTCAGACATCAGAACTCCAGGTTCTGAGGATCTGCATCCTGGAAGTAGCATTTGCCACTTCCCAGGGCTTGTAGGCCTTTGGACTTTGACTAAATTATACCACCAGCTTTCCATATCTTCAGCTTGCAGAAAACAGATCATGGGATGTCTCAGGCCTGTGTAAGTCAATTTCCATACTAAACCCCCTCACGTCTTTATATCCTATTGATGCTATCTTTTTTTCCCCTAGAGAACCCTAATAGTATTTTCCATTTGTAAAGTGGGTGTAAAATAGCACATTCAGTGCTAGGAGGATTCACAGAGATAAATCTTAAATAGAACTCTTCCTGACTCCTGGTAAGCATTACATAACTTTTAGCCAAGGGGAGAGGGTGTCCTGGTGGTCACCCTCTTTTAGCCAAGGGGAGAGGGGACCTGTGGTCAGAGCTCACAGGTCCCTTAGCGCAAAGCATTTCCACTCAGCTTTAATCAGACATAAATGAAAGACACTTCAGATGCCAATAAAACCACACAACACAGATGAAAAGTTGAGGGATGATGATGGACAACATGTTGAAACCCATCAAGGGACAAGCACAGGCAAGACTAACGTGCTGGGCCACCTGAATCGAGAGAGAGCCCCTTGGAGATATTAACTGGGCAGCATGGAAAGGTGCTAGGGATGCAAGCATTTCCCATTGGAGTGGACCAGGAGTTATCATCACACTGAATATAAACTTCACATTCAACACCTAGGAAAAGGGAGTGACCCTGTTCTCTGGACAACAGCAGCCATGCTGAGATGTAGAGATGGACACTGGCCCTTACTTCTCAGCCTTATGGGACAACCAGTCAGCACTGCATGGATCGGTCAGTCAGTCAATCAGTTGGGATGAAAAATGTCAGCCCTTTTGGCTTTTTTTATTAATTAAGTTTATAGGTACATTTTAGGTACAGATAAAGATCACATTCATCATAGGGAATTAGTACCTGTATATGGCATATTGTAATTCTTTTTTTCCCATTCTACTTCCCTCATTTACAAAAGCTTTGTTTCCATTTTTCTTTTTTACTCATTCTTTTTCTTTTCCCTTCCTTCCTTTCCCCCTTCCCTCTCCCTAGCTTCCCATCCCATTTGAACATTTTCTTTTTATTTTACAATATCTATTACCTATCTTGGTCCTTATTTACACTTTTAGTTTCTCACATCAAAGAAACAATGTGATGTTTAAACATGTATGTCCAATTATGGTCTCCAGCATTTACCTAAAAGTGTTTTGAGTTTGTCCTTCTTTGTGGCTAAGTAATACTTCATTCTATTAAAAAAAGAGAGAGAGAGAAGAAGAAAAATGTCTTATTTACCCTTTCATCAGTAGATGGACATTTGGGTTGCTTCCAAGATTTAGCTATTACCAACTCTGTTGCTATAAACATTGATGTGCATAAATCTTATCAACGTCTACAGCAACGTGGCTTTTTAAATTCTTTTGGGAGAACACTGAAAATAGCTAAGTCAAATGGGACTCTAATCCTAGACTTCTGAGGACTCTCCACACTGATTTCCACAGTGGCTGCTTGTGTCTGCACTCCCACCAACAGTGGAGAAGGTTCCTTTTTCTCCACAGCCCCTCCAGCACTTATTTGTTAATTTCTTGAGGATAGTCATTCTTTCCAGAGTGAGAGGAAATCTCAGTGTTGTTTTAATTTACATTTCTCAAATGACCAGTGATGCTGAACATTTTTATCATACATTTATTTTCTATTTCTACTGCTTGATCTGAGAAGTGTCTATTCATTTCAGATGCACGTTTTGGAGTGGATCTTCATTTGGAGGGTTTTATTTTTTAGTTTTCCATATATTTTACACATTAGTTTTTTATCTGAACAATAGCTGGCAAAATATTTTTCCCACTATGTAGGTTGTTTCTTCACTCTGTTGATAATTTTTTTTGCTGTGCAAAAACTTTTTAATAAGATGACATCCCAATTGTTGATTTTTTGTAATATTTCCTGTGCAGTCAGAGTCTTGTTTTATAGATGCAAAAATCCTCAATAAGATACTAGAAAACAGAATGCAGCAAATAATCAAAAGTATTATACCAAGTAGCATTCCTCTCAGGATGAGATGATTCAACATATGCAATCAATAAATGTAATATATCATATCAGTAAGGTTAAAGGCAAAATCATATACCCACTCATGATAAAAATCCTACAGAAAACTGGAATAATCACAAAGATTTTACTAATCTGATAAAAGCCATCTCTGACATAGCAACATCCAAGATGATACCAAATCATCAAAAACTGAAAACTTTCACTTTAAAATAAGAAACAAGACAAAGATGCCCAGTATCACCACTGCTCTTCAATGTAATTCTGGAAATGTTAGTCAGGGGAATTAGATAAGAGAAAGAAATAAAAGGAATAAAGATTGGAAAGAAAGAGTTAAATTATCATTATTTGTGTATGACATGACATTCTACATAGAGAACTCCAATAACTCCACTAAAATATTCCAGATTTAAAAACCAAATTCAATGACATAGCTGGATACATAGTCGGCACTTAAAAATCAATGGCATTCCTGTACACAAACAATAAACTCACTGAAAGACAGATTAGGGAAACCACAACTTGCATAATAACATTGAACAAATGAAATACTTAGGAATCAGCCTACCAAATGAAGTAAAAGATCTTTACAAGAAAAACAGAAAATCAAGTGCTCTGAAAAAGGAAATCAAAAAAGAAAAAAGACATCAAAAAATGGAAAGATATTCTTTTTTCTTGAATAGGAAGAACCAACATAGTGAAAATGGCCATACTTCCAAAATTGTTACACATATTTAATGCAGTCAAAATACTAATAGAATCAAAATACTAATGATCAAATACTAATAGACTGTCATACAGAATTAGGGAAAATAATAAAATTTATTTGGAACCAAAAGAGACCTAGCAAAAATGATTCTGAGTAATAAAGTCAAAGTAGGAGGCATCACAATCCCTGACTTAAAATTATACTACAAAGCTACTATGATAAAAACTGTATGACAATAACCAATAACAGACATGAGCCTCAATGGAACAGATTAGAAGATGCAGGAAAAAAATTCAAAACACACTCAACTGCCTTATGTTTGACAAGGAGCCAAACACCTTCACTGGAAGAAAGATAGCCTCTTTAATAAATGATGCTGGAAAAACTGGCTTTCTACATGCTGAAGATCACTGCGTACTAAACTAAAATTGAAATGGATCAAAGAACTAAATATTAAAACAGAAACACTAAATCTGCCAGAAGATAGAACAGGTAGAACTGTTGAAGCCATAGGTATAGGCAAAGACTTTATGGTCCCTTTGAATTTTATAGAATAGAATTAATTATGTCTCCTAGAAACACTCACAGACCAATTTCACAACAGAGAACACAGACGTGGAGGTCCACATTACATGATACTAGCGTGGCACAGTATTATCATCCCTCGGTTTAATTTACCGTACTAAATGCTACTTCTATGATGGCTTGGTTGGTATCTGAGAGGCTGGGACAGGCTCTGGCTGGTTCACACAGCACTGAACATAGTCAGTGTTCTAGTAATAGGGAAAGAAAGAACCAAGGAATAAATGAATTGGTTCTTTACGGTGCTTGCAATTTTTACTCCATGTTTTGTGATCGCTCTTTCTGCTCCACCCTGCCTGGCTCACACTCTCTGCCTCCTCTCTTTCTCCCTCTTCCTCTCATCCTCTGCCTTCCTGTCTGAGTCTCTGTCTCTGTCTATCTCTCTCTCCATTTCTGTTTCTGTCTCTCCATCTCTGTTTCTGTCTCTCTGTCTCTGTCTCTGTCTCTGTCTCTCTCTGTCTGTCTCTCTCTCTCCCTCTTTCCCTCCCTCTCTTTCTGTCTCTCACTGTGTCTGTATATTCTTTCTCATCTACACATTGGCCAAGATCCTCCGCCCACAGCCTCAGGCTACAAAATACACTAAGGGACTGTCCCTCCTGCTGTCCAGATGTCTTGGCAATAGGAACTGCTGCTTCTTTCTGCCAGGAAAAGGAGGAACTCAACCCCCAGCAGATAATGCTCCAAGTCCTTGCATGAGGCCAGACCCTAGCGACCATTGGCATTGGCCTCCCTCTGCAATGACCATGGCTTTTGGGTGTCCCTGATCCCCCTGCGTAGGGCCTGCAATGGCAGCTACAGTAGTTCCCCAGCGATTTGTGTAGAATCGCTAGTGTCCAGCTCTTTACTCACAGTATTTTCTGCCCATCTGAATGTACACACAGATTGCCCCACTAGGTTGGTGAGTTTTTCACATCTTGTGTTGTGTTGAAATTCACAGGGGCTTCTCTTAGCAGGGATGACATCCATGTTCATGCGAGGGGAGACGGGGTGTGCCGACTCCTGCCTTTCTGCAGGGCTCCTGCCTCTCTTCACGGCCACACAGCTGCCTGGTGTCTTCTCCTGCAGATTCAGCCTTCCATTCCCTGTCTGCTGTCTTCTGCAAGCAGAGCACTTAGCTATAGCGGGGAAGAGATCGAGGGGACCTCAGACGGTCAGTCCCGCTCCTCGAAACACTCAATTTAGTAGTAGCCTCCACCCAAGCAGCAGAGCCCCTCGCTCCTTGTGCTCTTTGCGATTTGCCTGTTGCTGTCTTTACTCTGGGACCCCTCTTACCCCATGGCATCCGCGTGACTGGGTGTTCCACCGCAGGATGGCCAAGTTTATCTTCTGTCATGCACTTTATATCCCCCATAACTCTGCCTCCCAAGTCCTCCTGTGCATGTGTTTAGTTTTTACAATCAGGAAGACGGATGGGGAGAATGACAGCCCAGACACCCTGGAGGGGCGGGCTCTGGCCCAGCCTTGGCAGAACTTGGATATGAATTCCATCAGTGACCCGAGGTTGTATTTTATGCATAACACCCCATGGTTTTTAAATTTCCTTAAACTTTTGATGACTGAGATTAAGGAAAAGGAGGTGGCTGTGTAAATATAGAAGTACTATTCAGAAACAGATTCTGGGCCCTCTGTTGGACAGGAGCTGAGAGGTCCTCCGTATAGTCACTTAAGTTTTGTGCTGTCATCTGTACCTTGGAATGTCCATCTTTCATCTGGTGGGCAGGCAGTGGGAACACCTGATGACCCGCTCCTGGCCTCTCCTAGACACACACTGACCTGCAAATCGCCATGACAGCAGTGATGACAGCAAGGAAAAGGAAGAACACACAAAAAGAAAATTTAGCTGTGCAAGGGACCTATAATCTGAGTAACTTAGGGGCCAAGGCAACAGAATTGCCTGTTTGAACCCAGCCTTGACAACTTAGGAAAACTCTGTCTTAAATTTAAGAATAAAAAGGCCTGGAGATATACCTCAGTGATAGAGTGCTTGCCTAGCATGCTCAGTGCCCTTACTTCCATCCACTACCACAAAAACGAAGGAGAAGAGAAGAGGAAATGCTTCACTTGAGGGATCACTACCCACAATCCAATAAAAATAGTGACATTGTTATGCAAGGGTGGGCCCACGCAGTCTTCCAGATGTGTCAAGCACGTGGACGGCAGCTGTAAGCCCCTGCTAGTGGGCAGTTCTGCAGCCCCTATGCCATAGCAGTGTCTGAAACTCCAAATCATTCATGTTCCTTCGCTGGTCCAATCAGTGACCCCTCATCGCCCACCACCTGTGCTCCACCACAAAATCCCTGACTACCTGCTCATGTTCTGAAGCACTAATAGTTCCTGCCGCCAATTCTTGGGGATGGTTGCATGTTGAGCATTCTATTGGGACTGTAAGGTTTTTCTCTCTATCACAGTCTAATGCAGCAGATATTTTTACAAAGCTCATTTCACATGGCTCAAGGAGGAAGAGTGGCCTCACACTGCTGGCCAGTCTTATCCTCCATGAGGACATCCTGGAGAGCTTCCCCAGAGGAGAAGAGGCAGCCTCCTGGATATGCAGCACACAGAATTCCAGGCATTTCTCTGATCACAGGAGATAGGGTATAGTTCGGGATTGTTATCCATTTCCTCCCATGGGTCACCTCAGGGACAGATACACCGTATCATTCATTGTTGTGCTCTCAGACCAGCTTATGACATGTGGAAGACACACAGTGGGAAGTTTTGGATGAGCTTCAGCTGGGTTTCAGGTACCAAGTTTCCATGAGCTTAGAGGGATTCTAGGATGCTTGCTGTAGCCTTAATCTCATGAGCAGGTGGGAAAGTCCACAAGGGATGCGGATAGTCTTCTCTCTTCTCTCCTCCCGTCTTCATGAGGTCTTCCTTATGCACACACTGGAAGTGCCATTGAAGCCCACTGGATTCCTTTCCCATCCCTTTGATCTAAGAATGAAGTTAACATGAGCCTGCCCCAATTGGTTCTCACACATCATGGTTGTATCATACATAAGCATTTCATTCTGATTGTGGAGGGAAAGGAGGAGGGCCCCACAATATCAGGACCAAGGGACCCAGGACTCCCACTAAAGAGAGCAGATAGACCAAGAGCTGAGGTAGGACTTATCTTAATCAATATTATCCAACCTAATTAAATTCATTTGCCTTGGATTAAATATGATCTTAATATACAAGGAAACATCAATTTTTATTATGGCGTAGGAAATCATCTTGGAAAAGAGGCAAGATGATATGAAATGCATAATTTTTGAAACATTGTTTTCAATGTATTTTCACCCCAGTTAACATTTTGAGGAATTGAGACTATATCTTATAACTATCAAACGGAATTAATCAATTTGAGACCTAGTAGAAGATAACTGGATCTGTAATTTCATCCTGCTTGTATTCTTTGAAAATGGTCTTTTAAGATGAAATGTGGGTGATTGCTGTGAATTTCCTCCACTATTCACAAACTACCATCCTACCAATCCCTAATAGAACAGATCTGTAAAGTTGAACATGGTAGCCACTGACTAGAGATGGCTACTGAATTAGTTGATCCTGAACTGAGATGTAAAACAGATTCCAAACTCTTAGTTCGAAAAATGTAAAATATGTCAATAGTTTACATGGTAACTACATGTTGAAATGACAAGTTTACCTGTGGGAGTAAATATAGTGTGTGTTTAAAATTAATTATGCATGCATTTTTTACCTATTTTTTACTAAAGCTCCTGGAAAACTTAAAATCTTATGTTGGTTCATCTTATTTCCTGTGTGACAGTGCTAGTCTAGACAATTAAATATTTTGGGGCAATTTAATAATGCTTTCTCAGAACTTTAAAATGACCCAGAGAAATATATGAGAGGTAATTTTCAGTGAAAAATAGATTGAAAAATATATAACAGATAATTAAAACCAAGTGAAATAGATATATAAATGTTTATAAGCATATCCACAGTAAAAATACAGAAAGAAAACTCAAATCTAATAGCTATCTCAGAGTGGAAGGATTACAGTATGATTATAATAGTTTCCTTTACAACTTTCTAAATGTTCCCCAAAAAGCTTTTGATTTTGCTTGTTATCAAAGAAAAATTAATGTTACTTTAAAAGGAAATTATTTCCCATAATAATTAGTATTGTTATATGCAGCTCTGGGTCTTGCTTGATATTTTCTAGATCTTTTTTAAAATTGGAGTCACTATTACAATGTTACATTGGAAAGAGAAAGCCCATTATCAAATTTTACTCATCCAGAATTCATTTCTGGTTGTTTGTTGTTGGAATAAAAAGAGAAGGGAAAAAAGATAACTGGGAAAATAACTTGTGAGTTCCTAACAACTAGTCCCTCATGTGAGCTACCACAAAAAATAATGATCTTTAAATTCAGTAAAGAGTTGGCAGTAGGATGGCTCTGGCTTGATACTGTGTCAGTTTACGTTACCTCAAGGAGTTCTACTGTTATGACTTCCACCTAGAAACCTTGAAGTTCTTGTGGGTGACACAGGATTGCCCGACTACCCACCCATCCATCTACTCACCCATTCACCCACTTTCTTATCTATCTGTCCATCCACTCATCCATCTATCCTTCCATAAAGCATCCATCCATCCATCCATTTATTTATCCATCCATCAAACACTTATGGAGAGCTTCCTTTGACCAACAAGGATTCTAGGTTCTAGGAACATAACAGAGAATGCAGCAGATAAATCTTTGAACTCAGAGAGCCTATACTCTAGTAAAAACATCACATAATTAACAGCAAATTAAAATGTGATCCTGATAATTTCAGAAAATGACCAAAGCTTAGAGGAATATAAAACAAAGCAATGGAAAAGATAATCACTGGGATGCACTACTTCAAATACCCTCTTTGAATAGGTGAGATTTAAGCTGAGAGCTGAATATATAAGAAGGCAGTTAAACCTAGGAAAAAGCAGTTCAGACACACAGCAGGGCAAGTATAAATGTCCTGAGGCAGGAGACCTTTGCCGTGCTTGAGGAGCACAGAATCCAATGTGGCTTCAGTCAGCAATAGATGAGGTCAGGGAAGTAAAGGAGGGCAGCTTCACATAAATTCTACAGGCAATAAAGAATTCAGATTTTGTTCTAATGCCAGTGGGAAGGCATTGCAAATGTTCGGGCGGAGGCACTGTTTTATACTTTCTATGTTTAAAGATGGCTGCTGGATGTTCAAGGCTCTCAAGGGTGTGAACATGAAGCAGAGAAATTTTTAGAAATCTACTGTGGCCATGCAGGTAAGGGACAAGGTACCCCAATAGCTCACTCTCCAGAATGTATTTTTTTTTTCTGTGATCTGATCGCATAGCACCAGTTGTGATCGACCTAAACAACAGGGATGTTGGCCTGTGGCCCCACCCTTCCAATGCAGTGGTATAGCTTTACGCACCCTAGAATGTGAGATTTTCTGCTTGAATCCTTAAAATATTTAAATGCTCCAAATCACAAGCTAGGCAAAAAGTCCCTTTCGAGGTTCCCTGAGGTTCAGTTCCACTTAGTTTCCTGCATTTCATTTACCTCAAATGCTTCCATCTGTATCTGGAAGCAGACATGTCAACACAGGGCCTCCCTGTGAATGCTTCTCAGGGACCAGGAAGCAGGTCGTCAATTGCAATCTCCATAGAAAACCTGATTCTGTCAGAGGGTTTCTAAACCGCACATGACGGGACCGTATCTGGAGAAGGGTCCTGCTGGCAGTAACAAACTGCAGGATGACCCACGCTGGAAAGTCACTGGAGACAGGTAGTGTTGCCTAGTTCTCTGCAGTGCTGGCACAGTTCCTACACTGTTAAACCCCTGACAGAGAGAACTAGCCTTTTAGGAATCTGCCCAAGTGGGTTACTTTGTGATTAACTAGTTATCTTTCTGATTTTATCAACTGCTGTGACTTTTTTGGCACTCACCCAGTCCCATCTGGGTAGTAACAGGGACCCAGAAATCCTGGCATCTGGAAGTATTTGTCTTAAAAGAGCCAAATTCCTTCTTGATGTTGATTATCAGTTCAGCTTCCAGCCAACAGACCAGATATTCTCTTCCATGGCCCAGACCCACAGGATGCTGCCTTCAGGGTATGTGAAATGTCCCTTCTGTGGGCCACTATGTTGAGGGCATCCACAGATCTGCTCCTACCCCAGTCAGTGGGGGAAACAGGTGGATGCCAACACAGCTAGAGCATTTGCAATAGACTCATGGGTGTGCATGTGCACACACACACAAACTCACTACAGAAGATGATATCAGACACTGAGGAGGTCAAGTGCAAATGTCCTGAGACAGGACACCCTAGTTAGCTTAAAGAACTCACCCTCTGGCAGAGACATTAAGTATTTATTGACGTGCAGCTATGTGCTTAGCTCAGCTCTAAGCTTTGACACTTTAAATTGACAATTTAAGAACTTTTCTGGGTTTTTTTGTTGTTGTTGTTGGTTTTTTTTTTGTACCGGGAATAGAACTCACTACCTCACGCCTGCAGGCAGGTGCTTATGCCACTGAGTTAAATCCCCAGCTAAGTTACTTTTCTTCCTGAGACAAAATACAGGGTATCCAAGTTAAAGGGTGAAAGATTTACTTAGCTCACTATGTGTAGAGGTCTCAGTACATAATTGGCTGGCTCCAAGGCAGGGTGGCACATGGCAGAGGGCAACAGTTTATGGCAGCAGAAGACAGCAAAAGTAACAAGAGAGCAAGGCATTCTCTTCCTGCCCCTGGTATTGTATCCAGTCTTCTGGGATCAGCTCGGTGCCAGTCCAGTCGGTGGGCTGATCAGCAGTCACCCATCCTTCATCTCAGCACCCTTATCCCAGCACTGCACCACCATCATACTCTAGACTCAGCCCCCTCCAAATAAATCCTCAGACTACAGGAGGTTTTGTGGGGAGAACTAGACACAAACTTAACACTGGTCAAGTGTGATGTCTAGTACTGGGGAGTCAAGAATGCACAGAAGATGGAGCTCACAGGCCACAGGAAGGGAGGAAGCTGACCCCACAGAATTCAGCCTCCTCCTGCTCTGATCCTGTACAAATGTCTTCCCTGCCTGGGCTCTGCTACTCCCATGCTTAGGACAGAAAGTGCGGCTCCAGGGGTTCTAGAACTCCCAGCTGAGTGGGGGGCTGCCCAGTGCTTGGGCAGAATTCTGCAGACTCATGGTTGTGCCTAAAAACTATGTAAAGTCCAGCAAATGTGGTTTTGTGTATCTGACCCTCTCTACAAGATTTCCTGTGTCTATTATAGAAAGGCGAGATTAAGAATACATAAGCAAAATATAAATATATACTGTACAATTTAAATTGTTCTCTTATTTTGCCAAGTATGTATATTTAATTCATAAATACGCATTGAAGAAATATGACCAACTGTTTAACATTCCTGCAAGTTGATCAGGCTTAAACCCCCTGACCTTATTTTAGAATAATCTAGTTAGAAATTTCTAACAGAAACTTACTTTCTTGCAATAACTTTGCAAACAGTGAACAGGCCTGAAATCACCTCTACTGATTTCTCTACAGTAGCAAAGCCACACACACAAAAAAAGCTACACAGAGAGCCCAGGGTCACCAAGTTCTTTACTTGTTGATGTTTTTTATTTTTTGAAGTACAGGGCATTGAACCAAGGGCCTTTGCACTGAGCTACATCACCAACCCTTTTTTAAAAAATTTTTAGACGGGATCTTGTTAAGTCATTAAGTTGCATGGGCAGGGCTTGAACTTAGGATCCTCCTGCTTCAGCCTCCTGAGTGCTGGGATCAGAAGTGCACACAGCCAGCTCAGGCATTTTATTCGCATGCTGGAAACAGAGAAGCCCAGCTGGCTGTGCAGTGGTCTGTTTAACAAACTACTTGCTGGCCTCCAAGTACTTTGTTTTAAAAGCGTTTTTTCCTGTGCAAGCCAGCTGGGGAGGTGGAATTCCCCTTTTAGTGGAAAGAAGCCACATTTTTACATAATCTTTGCTGTCTGACTCTCCTGCAATATCTTCCCCAGAGGTAAGTAGCCCTCAAACCAGCTCTTTCCAAGAATGCAAAACCTCTAGAAAGTTTCTTTTATCAGGTTTTTGATAAAGAAAAACCTTTTCACCTGAGCTTTCTAGTCCATCCCATTACAGCTCTGAATTCTCCTTCTCTCCCTGCCCCGGGGATTAGGATTTCACAGGCATGAATTACAGCCGTAGCCCTTTATTTATTTATGTATTTATTAGCCAGGACCACCCTATATCACAGCACTGCTCAGGCTGGGCTTGAACTTGAAATCTTCCTGCCTCAGCCTCACAGAGTCCTGGTATTGCAGGTGCACGCCGTCAAGCTTGTGCCCGAAGGGCGTTTTGTAGAATTGCTGGGGTGACAGCAATTCCAACTCAACCCCTGCCCTAGTGAGAGAAGTTAAAAGCAAGAGCACAGCCAGCTGAAACCAGTCTGAAATCAGCTGATGGCAAACTCATCAGTCAGTACAGGGGATCCCGGGTGGGGTGAGGCCTCAGGGCAAGGGGCAAGGAGGCACCCCAAGGTCCTCGCGGAAAGGAGCGCTGGCTTTCTGGTAGGCGTGACCTCCATGGCGCCGCTCCCTGCTCAGCAGGCTGGGTGGCAGATGCCTCCTCCCCGTGTGGGCCCCTCCCCAACAGGAAGGCTTCCAGGCTCACTGCCTGTCTCTGCCAAGGCCGTAAAAGTATCTGGGCACAGGTGCGGACGCTGCCAGCCTCCAGGGCCAGCAAGCGGAAACTCAGCGGAGAAAATGGGGCTGCGCAGCCACAAGGCCATTATGTTTTCCCAGAACATGCAACGCTCCCAAATAAATGTGTCTCCAATGTTATAACAGCACAATATTCATACGGCTCATTACTGGTTTTAATTTTGCCCGTTGCTTATTTACTGTCTCCTTCCCCACTTTACTGCCAGGGTGGAAGAGTTCTCATCCACGCCCAGAACGGAAGAGCCCTGGAGCTAGCCTTTGCAGAAGCCTGGCCCAGCTCAGGACCTGCAGGGCAGAGGGGCTCCGGCCCAAAGCTACGCAGCGCTGAGGGGTCTCCAGCGGCTCTTCCTGCCACCGCCCTGCCACGGGAGAGCTTTCGTGTCCGTGGGGTGTGCCCGTCCCCGTCCCATGTGCCAAAGCTGTGGCACCACCTCCTGTAGAGGCAGGTGGACCTAGATAAGGATGCGGAATGTGGGTGACTCTGCTGGCGTAGTTGGAGGACACTGACACTCACAAAGACGCCTTCCCTGAGCAAACCACTGTCCCTTCCTGCAGTGAGAAGGGGTCTGCTATGCTTACCTGCCAGGCCCTCCTTCCTGGGAGCTGATGGGACCCCAAAGCCACCTGAAGAACTGTGACATTCCATCTCCAAGACAAAGGCCTCCACAAGAGCAAAATCCACCTCCCCTTGAAGGGAAGAGGATGGGGAAAACGATCTCACTAACATAATTTTCAAAACTAATTTGGAATGAATGATTTTTAATTTTAATTTGGAAAATCCAGAAAAGTATGAAGAGGCAAATCACTATGCAATATCTCTCTGCTCATCAGAGGTAAATACCGTTAACAACTTTTTGTTGCTTTTATATCTTTATTTTTTTTTAACCTGGGTAGGGGAGCTGCAGAGCATAATCCTGTCCTGGAACCTTTTATTAATTCCATTTTCCAAAATGCTAAAATCACCCCTGCTCCTTGTAACCAGTGTTGAAAAACAAAGGCACACATACAAAAGTATAATGTATCCCATTCCTCCATTCCCTTCTCCATCCTCATAAAATAACCAGCGCTAACAGCATGTCCCAGGCCTTTCCACTGCTGTGGTTCTGTTCATAAACAAGAAGCAAGAAAGGCAAGAAGAGGAAAGGAGGAGGGCGGGGAGGGGGAGACAGAGAGACTAATTTAACAACAACAACTACAAAAACATAGAAAAGCTAAAAAGGAAACCAAACAAAGATATAACAAAAACAGGCTTTTAATCGCAGACACACACATATCTTATGACTTTTCTTTCCTCTCAGTTAATTAGCATGGTTATCCTTTTGGGAAAACAAATTTAGACCTTGTTCAGACACTCCTTCACCTCTTTCTCTCCGTCTTTCTTTCTTTCTTTTCCTCCTACATTATGTTCTACACTTCTCTCACACGCACTCAAGCTATTCCATCATTTTTTCAGAAGATCTTCTCTCCCTACTTTGTGAAAATGTTGCTTTTTATTTATCTGCGATAGAGGCATAAAGTAAAATCTCTGGGACGCAGGATGCTCGCACTTCCGTTTCCACAGATTGCAAAGTCGGTGTTCCCAAAAGGCTGAAGCAGGTCTCACTGTCTCTGGCAGGGCAGCAGCTGCTTGATACATGCTTCAACTGTCCCTGGTACATTGCCCTCAGCTTGATGGATAAATCATGATACTTCATTTTTATTTTAATTCTCTTCTCCAATTCCCAGGTGTTAAACACGTTCTCATAAGTTTGTTCAGCCTTTGGATTTGTAAATTGCTTGTTGACAACTTTGCCATGCTAGTAACTGGGTCACTTTGTAGATACTCTTATATGTTGTAAGATGATTGTAAATAATGATCATGTACTATTTCAAAAAGTCGAGTTTGAATGCTTTTGTCATAAAAATGATTAACATTTGAGAAGCTAGATACGTTTAACCTGATTTAAATAGTACACAATATATAAATGTATCAAAATATCACATGGTGCCCCATAAACATGTAAAATTTTTTATGTGTTTATGTATCAATTAAAATTATATAAATTGAAATTAATTTATCTACACTCCTGCCAAGGGTTGTGAATATTTTTTCTCAATCTCTATCACTGCATGACATGCAATTTCTCATGTCTTTCAACACTGTGTAAACATAAGTGATGACGCCCACAGCCCATCTAGGGTGAGAAGGTTTGTGTCACCCTCCTCCACATCACTGCAGGCTCACATGTTTCTCTCATGCCATATTTGATGGTTTTCCTGTGAAGCTAGTTTGCACATTTGGAAAAATAAGAACTTATTGTTAAAACAGTTTTATTAAGTTAAAATATGAACATTTGAAGCGCTGTTTTGCATAGTACTAGGTTGCTCTCTTAATGGTTACAACCATTTGCTCTGCACCAACTCCACATTTGGTCTCTTTAGACCTCAGGATCATTGGAACAGACTACAAGGTGCAGCACCCTCTAATTGTGCAGCACAACTCTAAGCATGCTCAGCGACCTTATCTTTGACAAGGGAGCAATACATTCGCTGGAAGGAAGATACCCTCTTTCAGAAATGGTGTTGGCAAAAGTGACTTCCCACGTGCCAAGGACTGAACCTAGACACATATCCCTCCTCATGCACTAAACTAAGATTGAAATGGATCCAAGATCTAAATGTTAAAACAGCTGGAAGATAGACTAGGTAAAACTCTTAAGATGTAGCCATAGGCAAAGCCCTTATGAACAAAACCCCAATTGCATAAGAAATATTACAGTGAATCAACAAACAGGATCACAGCCAATTACAAAGCTTCTGCACAGTGAAGAAAACCACGAGTGAAGGGAAGGGCATCTTGTGAAATGCTATGCATTAATGGTTTAAAATAGTACGATGATATTGTTTTCTAAGATTGATAATTTTATATGCTCAGACATCTGTCTTTACTTATGAGTCAACTTGTTTGTGTTGCCTTTGCAATTTTGTTTTGGAGTCTTGACTTTTTTATGTATGTGAACTTCTGTGTAAATAAGATGAGATCAATTGCTGTATTTTTGGAAAACATTTTCCCAGTAGTATGGTCTGTATCTGGATGTCCCCAAGGCCTCAAGTGTCTGGAGGCAGGCTCGTGGAAGGCGGCTGGATTAAGGGGGGCGATAGTTGGTTTGCTGCTAGGTGGTGGGTCTGCTCTGCGAGGTGATTCATGGGGGCTGTGACCTGCGGGGGGCTTATTTTCCTCCCTGGCTCTTACTTTTCTCTGCCGCTGCTGGGATGCCATGACCTCAGCAGCTTCCCCTCACTCCAGCCTTCAGCCCTGCACTGACAAGGCAAAGACTAAAACTTCTGAAACATAGGCCAAAATAAACCTCTCCTCCTTTTAATTGTTGGTATTGGGTGTTTTATCCCAGCAATGAGAAAAGTGACTCAGATATTCAGTTATGAGTTCTCTTTATTGAACAGATAAGACATTTAAATCCTGTGGAGTTAAATCCATTGGTTCAGTATGATATTTTCCCTCTATCTTTAGTCCTTTATCAGGCAAGAGATCATTTCATGCATTGATGTGTTCTTATAGTTTATAGTGGTTGGATTTTGTTTACTTAAAACTTAACATTTTATTCTGCCTTGGCTCATGTTGGAGTATGCCAATGCAAAAAATCTGATTGTTTAATTTGTGTACCTTTCCAGTATCATTCAGTTAAATGAACATTAAGGTCTTTTAACAAGAGACTTTGGGAGATCTCTGTCTTGTGTTTTAAATGTTTATACAGTTGATCTTCAGTATCTGAAGAAGATTGGTTTTAGGACTCCTCACATACAAAATGCTCAGATGCTCAAATCCCTTGTATAAAATGTATATTTGCATACCATCTATGTACATCTTCAAATTAACTTTCAATAATCTTTAGATTACTTGTAATACCTCATACAATGTAAATACTGTGTAAATTGGTGTTATATATATTATTTAGGAAATAACAACAAGAAAAGAACTTTCACATGCTCAGTACAGATACAACTCTCCTAGGCTTAACTATGTATATAACACATCAGCAACAATGTAACTTTTTTTTTTTTGTCTTTTTGAGACAAGGTCTCCCTGTGCAGTGCAGGCTGTCCTTGAGCTCACTTTGTAGCCCAGGCTGATCTCGAACTCACAACAATCCTCCTGCCTCAGCCTCCCTAGTGCTGGGATTACAGGTGTGAGCCACCACGCCTGGCTCAATGTAACATTTTATGTAATAATTCCATAAGCAGTTGATTGAATCCATATATGCATAACCAATAGATACCCATGACCAATTTAGTGCCATTTATCAAATTTAATAACCCTTGCTTCATGATGTATTTTATCTTCTAGAACACGGCTACCTGGGACATCAGCTTTCTATCCCATTGTAAACCCCAGCTCTTCGGCTGAGTTTGGGCACCCTTTTCATCATGGGATCAGGTAAGATGAGTCGTGAACCAGTGTCCACAGCGCTGTGGAGTTTTAAGTCCCTTTCCTCCACAAGATTCCCTAGTGTATTTCAAGAATGTTTATAATATTCTTCCAGAGAGGAAATAGATTTAGTTATTTTCTGGTTTTGATTTTTTAACTGGAGTTCACTCATATAAATATTCCAGATAGCCTTTAGAAACAGTTTGTTCCTTACTCCACCCCAAGAAATCCTTTCAACATTTTGATTAGGATTACATTGAACTCCAATTTAATTTAAAGAGATTTTAGGGATTCAGTCTCTCCATTCAATTACATTTACAGTTTTTTAAGTTCAAAGCTGTTCTTAAAATTTTTATTACTATTCTTCGTATTTTCTTTAAGTAGATTCTATACCATTCTTAAAATTTGTCCTGGGTGTTTATTCTCATGGTTTTTAATTGAGTTTCACTGTTAGGTTAAAAAAAAGAAACTTGCATGTTTATTAAGAATGTAGTCATTGTATATAATTATAATACTAATAATTATAAGACAATGGTAATAATATTGATTTTATAGATGTTACACATATCAAAATTTTTAGTCCAATTACAATTACCAATTGTATTAATAGTAATAAAACTATTATTAACTACATCTGGAATTCTTCTAAAATTAACATTCTCTATATGCTTCTAAGATGCCATAGATTTTTGTGCATGGCTTTTGATTTCTTTCACTTTTAGCTTTAAGCAACAGGAAATTTGTTAGTACTTTCCAATTAGGAACTTTTCAAATTAAGAACCAAATTTTGTCTAAGACAGCAGAGATTTCTACCAAGCTTTAATTGTTCTAGAAAGTAATTTCTGCACTCATCCCTGATGGAAGCTGTCACTTCTGTGATTTCATTGGTCAGCCTAAGGAATAATGTAATACTTATTTCCCTGAACCCATTTCAGTTTGCAGAGTTTGTGAGTGCTGGTTGTATAATTACGGTAACTATGAGAACTATTACAATTATGTCAACCAGGAGAAGGCTCCTTTCCAAGCATACTCACCCTAAGGACCTGGCTCCAGACACCCACCTCAGCCTTCACTGACACAGGTCACACTCCAAGGGCTCCATGTTCATTATCTCCTACAATTCTTTTTTAGCATTGTTGGAGTATAATTGGCAAGTAGGAATTCTATATATTTCATATATACAATTGCTGTAAAATCATAGCCATAGTCAAGATAATTCATAATTAACATACTCATTGCCTCACATATTATTATTATTATTGAAAAAGTTATGGGGCCATGTTATCCAGGCTTATCTCAAATTTCTGGGCTGAAATGATCCTCTTACCTCAGCCTAACAAGTATCTGGTACATAGATGCATGTCACGGTACCCAACTCTTCCTGTTTTCTTTTTTCTTTGTGATAAGAACATTTAAATCTATGTATCTACATCATTCACAGTAGCCAAGACGTGGGAATAATTAAATATTCATCGAAGGATTACTCAATAAAGAAACTGTAATATATAGACACAGATACATGAGTGTTTTTCAGCACTTTTAAAAAATACGATCTTGGCATTTGCAGCAACATGCACGAACCTGGACTGCCTTTATGCTAAGTGAAACATGTCATTCTGAACACTCTGTGTCTATACAGCTTGAATTCACCATAGTTTCCCAAATCCAGATAACTCTTACTTCTATTCTCAGTAGACACAGACTTAAATTTTACCAAGAGAAAGAGGGAGAATTAGCCTTACATTTCCAGTAAATTTCTAACTCCAGTTTGCAATTCATCTAACAAGATGATCATTTCTCCTGCTTTTTAAAAAAATAAATCATGCTGTGCAAAATTTTGGTGAAGGTGATTTCTCTAGATGTACATATTGGAAATTAGGAATTAAAATTACCTTTATTTGAAGATAATGGGATGTTTTAGATGGAAAAATATGGACTCTAGAAAAAAATATACCAGAACTAGTTAGAGTTTAACAAAATCACAAGGTATTATATCAATAAACAATTTACTAACAATAAATAATAAATTTTAAAAATTTAAATTCATAGGTATATTAGAATATCAAATATGCATAACTATACTTTAACAAAATATATGCAAGACTACTAAACATAAAACTATAGCACCACTGAGAAATTAAACAAAACTCTACCAAAAGGGGAAATATACCATCTTCATGGAGTCACCGAGATACTGCTTCTTTCCCAAATGAACTACAAGTATAATAGTTACAATTAAATTTTAGCATGTTTATCTCATTAAAGAATTTGACAAAATGATTCTAAAAGTTATCTATAAATTCAAGGATCTAAAATAACCAAATAAATTTTGTAAAGAACAAGTTTAGAAGTATCTTACTCCCTGCTTTCAAGTCTTAGCATAAAGAAACAATAATCATGACTATGTGCTTTGGGCATAGGGGTAGACATATAGATCAATGAAACCAAATAGATTGTTCAGATGGAGACCCATGTGTATGTGATCAATTGATTCCTGACAAAGGTGATTTATGGGGAAAGACTAACCCCCCAGCAAATGGTGATGAGACAATTGGCTATCCATATGGGTGTAAAAACTTGCAACTCTTAAAAATTGTTAATGGATTATAAACCTAAGAATGCAAACTAAAGCTAGTTCTGTGAACAAAAACAAAACATAGTTGGAAATCATTGTGATACTGATTTAGATCAAGAATTTCAGGATAAAAAGGTACAAATCAAAATAAATATTGGTAGAATTGATTTCATTAATGTTAGGACATGTGTTCCATAACATACACAATGCTCAAATGAAAATGCAAATATTTCCAAACTACAATAAAGAAATTACATCCAGAATATATAAAAAGCTCTTACAGATCAATAATAAGAAAAAGAGATCAACAAAAAAATAGTCAAAACCTTGAGCAGTTATTGTTGGCTAAGAAGGGCACAAATAGAAGTTCAACATCATTCATCAACAGAAAAAAAATCAAAGTAGGAATGTCATGGCCTCATTATTTAGTTACTACTAAATCTAAAAAGATTAAACAGAATCATGGGCAACAAAAGAAAAAAATACTAATTTGAAATTTATGAAATTTTCAAAAATTTGTACATGAAAAGACACTGTTGACATGATAAGGCAAATCACAAAACGGAAGGCATGTGTACATACCATGTAGAGGGTTAGTATTCAGATTCCATAGAGAACTCCTAAAACACAACAATACAAGAAAAAACTGACTCAAAAATGAACCAAAGATTTGAATGTACAGTTTTCCAAAGAAGATATGCGGCTGGTCAACTGGTACATGAAATGTGCTCAGAATCACTAATCATTAGGAAAATGTTCATCAAGAATACAGTGAGATATCTCCTGATGTCCATTGTGATAAGGACTATCAAAAGCCAGTGGCAGGGAGGTGGAGACACTGGATCCCTTGTGAATGGTTAGCAGCACTGGTAAAACAATGAAAAATAATATGGAAATTCTAAACAAACTGTATTGACATAGAATTACCACATGAGCCAACAATTCCACTTCCCAGTGTATACTATTCAGAATGAAAGCACAGTCTCAGAAATTTTACATCTATGCTAATATCACTGAGGATTTTTTAAACAGTTTCAGTGTGTATGCTATTGAAGTGAGCCCTGAAGCAACCCAGATGCCCTTTGATGGGTATTTGATAAGAAAATGTAATATATGCATACAGTGAATTATTGCTCAATCTTATAAAGAATGACAGAAAATATCCTACAATATGGAAGAATCTATAATCAGTAAAATACAACAAATATAGATGTTTTAGTAAATAAAATAAGTCACTTACAAAAAGGAAGTCATTTTATTATTCCACTATAAAGGGCAGAATCATAGATGCAGAAGATAGCATGGTGGATACCAAGAGTCAGGGGTAAGTGGTGGAGTAGATAATGTTTAACGGAGGTTGAGTTTAAATTCTGCAAGATTAGAAAAGTTCTGGAAACGGATGATGGTGATGGCTTCGCAGAAGCATGAATGTACAATACTGCAATTCCACTAAACCATATACTTAAAAATGATTACAATAGTAAATATTATGTTATATGTACTTACTACAATAAAACATCGGGGGAAAAGACTGGAAATACCAACTGTTGGAGAGAAGGAGTAACTGGGACTTGTGTACATTGTTGGTGGAAATGTAAAAAATACAATTTCTTGAAAACAGGCAATTTCTTATAAAACTAAACATATGTTCAGCATATTACACTCGGTATAATGTATTGCGTATATTTTACCCAGCATATTAAACATATATGATATTTTCAGTCAAAATGAAGACATATGTTCACAAAAAGTCTTATGCAAAAATGATTATAGAAGCTTTATTTGTATTGTTCCAAACTGGAAATACCAGAAACGTCCATCAACAAGGGAATGAACAAAACTGGTACATTCGTACAGTGCAATACTGCTTGAAAAAATGGAATGACCCCTGATACACACCTCCTAATCATTATATTAAATGACTCAAAAGCCTGCACACTGAACAATTCCAATAATAGGACATTCTGAGAATAAAAGAAAAGCCAGGAACAGAAATTAGGAGAAGGATTGGACCCGAGTGTCATGAGGCATCTTCGACTGCAGTGTAAATATTCTTATCTTGGTTGTGGTGTTGGTTACACTGCTACGCATATTTTCCAAAAGTCAGGGAGTTAGTAACCCAAAAAAGGGTGACTGCTGGTGTAAAGTACACAAAAAAACCCTTGAATTTTAAAGTCTTAAGAGAACTGTATAAAGAAAATTCAACGAATTTTTAAGGAAAAATGCAAATCATGTTGGCTAAGAAGATACAATATTTCAAAGATCCTAATTCTTCCAAACTAACATACTGCATTTAGGCAGTGCTAAACAAAAATCCTAATGGATCTCTTCTAGGATTGAGATGAAACTTGACAAAATGATTAAAATGTATGTGCAAACGTCAGCTACTGATAATGCCAGAGAAAGTTGAGAAAAACAAAGCAGGAAGAGCAAAGTACTTACTACACACACACACACACACACACACACACACACACACACCTGAATGATGATTTTCACCCTCCATTGTGTGTGTATGTGTGTGCATGTGTATGAGTCAATGTGGTTGTCAGTGTGCACTCAGGTGTGTGCATCTATTTTGTTATGGTTAACGGGCAGTTTGAAGACTGAAAAGGATATTATATAAGAACTTCTCAAGAAAACTTTGCCGAACATCTCAGGAGAGAGAAAGCAGTTGAAAAATGGAGTACTGAATCTTATTCTCAAGTTTTAAAAACTAATTTTTTTAAATTACACAATAAGTAATTAAGGGATTCTGTTTTATATCTGAAAAGAGAAAACTGAACTTACACCAGAAATCTTCTATACCTAAAATAACTGGATTACATAATATAGTAATAATATTGTAATTTTTAATATCAGGTAATACTATAAACATTTGGATAACCTTGAAATATAGATTAAACTTATGGAAGGATAGCAAAAGAAAGATGCTCACTAATCTTTCAGAGTTTGTTTGTTTCTCTGAACATTGTGATGTGCCAGGAAGTCATTGTTGAACTCACCTGACTTACCTTTGGTATAAAATTTAATAATATATAAAGTTACAAAAAACCTTGAAATAATCATTCATAAAACTGGAATCAGCTATTCACTTATGCATTTTGTTTACTCATAGATATGTATGCACGTATCTTGCAAAACTAGGATACCTTCCTGACTTTCCCTTCTTTCCCGGAACCACCCCTTACATGAGCAGCCAACATATTTCTCCATACAATACCCATTGAATTTCAACACAGAGTTCTCTAGAATCCCAGTGTTATATACTCATATGTGAGCCTCTAGCAAGGTAATTGGATCACGGGTGACTGGCATCACTAGATTCTTTGACAAGCTTGTAGCTAAATGGGATTTGAGAGGTGAAACCCTGTTGGAGGAGGTGGGTCAATGGGGGTGTGACCCCTTCCCTCCATCTCACTCTGGTTCCTGACTGCCAGGCCAAAAGCAAACTTCCTCTCCCGTGCCCGTCTGCCATGCCAACCTGATTAGAGCCAGCAATCTATACATTGAAACCTCTACAAATTGTGAGCCAAAACAAGTGTTGCCTCTTGGCAACATTTGTGAATCTCGGGCACTGTACTCTAGTGACAAGAAAGAGATTAAGACACCTATTTACATAGGTATATGGGTTTATGTACATGATTTCTTTGAAGGATACTTTTAGTTCCTTGATTACAACAAAATCAAATATCTAGAAAGGTATATCACCCTCTTAAATGAGAAAATAATATTGTCATATACGTTACTTTTTCTAAAATATTACTTCCTCTAAAATTATAAATGTAATTATTACTAGAATTCAAAAAAGTTAAAATAAGCACTGAATTCGTATGGATGAGTATGCCTAAGATGTGCCCATAGGTCTCTGTTTTTGACTGTAGTGGGCATTGAATCCAGGTCCTGCACACAGAGCTATGTGCCTAGCCTTTTAAATTTTACTTTTAGACAGGTTTGCTATGTTGCCCAAGCTAGGCTCACACTTGCAATCCTCCTGCCTCGGTCTGCTCAAAAATATTTTTAAAAGTGAGTGAGGACTTTATGACTTAGGAGAATCTTCCCAAAAACCACCATAATAATGCTAGCATGGCATAGACATTGGAATAAACAAATAGATTTGCAGCAGTTAATGGGAAATTCAGAATTTGATCCCAGTATATGTCAAGCAATAGTTGGCAAATGACCCTAATTATTTAATTTGTGAATAAGGACATTTAAAAAAATAATTCTGAAAAAATAGTTACCCATACAAAAATAAATATTTAAACTGGACTTTAATAACCCAGACAAAAATAAATTTCAAATATACAAAAAGTTTAAATAAGACAAATCCTATGAGAAAATCAGAAAATTAATCATGCAATCTAGCAGTTAATGCAGACTTTCTATGTATGCATAGTAACTCAGAATCTAAAAAGGAGTTATATCTGTGCTTATACAATTGAAAATATTCATTTGGAAAAAATAGTAAAAAATCAACTTACAGATGGTATGCCTGGAAAGTAATATTCTTAATAAAGTTAACTTCTATGTGACAATAAACTCAGGCAACTAATTAGAAAATGGCAAACAATCCAATTTTTTTTTTTTTTTTTTTTTTTTTTTTGGTACTGGGAATCGAACTCATGACTGTGCACTTGCAAGGCAGGCACTTATGCCGCTGAGCTAAATCTCCTGCCCCAAACAGGAGCCCAGTACTCTCAGATTAAACATGAACACTGAGCAAATCAAAGAGGCATAAGTCACCTGCGCTTGAAATACTCTCCTCTGCTCCAGCTAACTCCCCTTTTTCATGTGTGTCAATCACCACAGAAGTTTCTCTAAACACAAGACCATAATCACCAGCATCATCAGCACAACAGGAAAATTGAGAAGATAGTATGATTTCACTTTGCACAAATTAAAAAAAAAAACATGTTAAAATCAAAAGGCGAATTGCTTGTTACAGAGCCCGTTACAGTAGACACAAGGGTCTCACCAGATGCACATAGGCCTGCAGGCCAGGAGAGGACGACCAGCTGACAGGGATCCCAGAGAAGCTGGTCAAGGGGATTTGGATGGTGTAGAGAGGTTGGTTGCTCTATCCCATCTTCGGTGCGTGCAGTGACCTGGCAAGTTCTGGAGACAGGACCATGCAGAGACAGACAGTCCGGGGAACAATGAGATCAGGAGTGCTGGCAAAGCTCACTGCTGTCCTCTGCCTAAGGGGAAGGTCAGTAGGGCTTATCTCCCACCCCGCCACCACCATGGACTAACTCCAGGAGAAGGAATCCACTCCATTATGAAGAACTGCAAGAAAAGAAATTTCAGCATGAAAAATCCTCTCTTCTAGCTCTGGTGGAAGAAGTTTCTTTAAAATGTGATCTGTACACACACTGGAGTACTATTTTGCCATACGAATGGACAAATCGTATCATTTGTATCAACGTGGATGGAACTGGAGATCAAAATGTTAAGTAAAATAAATTAGGTACATAAATACTACAAGCCTTCACTCAGGCGAGAAATATTAAAAGATGACCTCATAAAAATGAGCAGAATAGAGGTTACCAGAAGCTGGGGTGAGCAGATGAAGATAAGGAGGTGATAGGGAGAGATCACCTGATGGACACCAAATCACAACCAGGTGGGAGGAGTAAGCCTTGGTACCGTTGTGTTACAAAAAGGATGACTATATTAGACATACTGTATGTACACAAGATTGTGAATTGTTTTATCTCAAAGAAATGATAATCCTGTAATCCCAGCACTCTTCACGTTTGAGGCAGGAGGATTGCATGTTCAGCTTCACCCTGGGCAAATTAGTGACTTAACACTGAAAAGAAAATAAATAAAAATGACTGAGAATGTAGCTCCATGCAAAGGTACTGGGTTCTGCCCCTGTACCACACACACACACACACACACACACACGCATGCATGCATGCACACACATGCATGCACACACAGAGATAAACGTGTGACATGATCAATAAACTAAATATCTTTAGTCAATCAATACACAATGTAATTGCAACAAAACAATACATTGTACTCTTTAAAGACGTGCAGTTACAATCTATCCATAAAGGATTTTTTAAATTAAAAAATTATTTCTTTTCTTTTGCAAAGGAAAGGTAGAGTGACTGCTCTGTCAGTTGAAGCTGATTGTGAAGTGAAGGCTGGAAAATCACCTGTCCAGGGTGCCAAAGGAAGGAATTCGTCCAAGTTTTCAGGAAGGTTAACAACCAATCTCTTTGAATCCCAAATTTCCAAAGCCCTATGACCACATAGTCAGTAATGGATTAAAGGATTATGAGTTTGGCTTCTGCTTTCAAAGTGCACTAAAGATATTCTGACCCTCACCTGACTTTAGGAAATATTGCTACCCATATAGGAGATGAGACTAAGGCATCTCACTTTGATCAGGATTGCTTGCATACCCCACCCTTCCCTCCACTGAGAACATCACAGTGGACAGCTGAGACTTTACTTGGTCCTTCCTCGTTTATGAAACAGTTTCTCCATAACTGAATTTGAGCATCTCAACAGCTCATCAAGGGATGCATTTTCCTATGAAGTCAGAGAGTCATGGAGCTGTACTGTGTATATTTTCAAGGCACTTGCACTAATTATACAATTATAAATGAATTAAGTATATAGCTAGAGTTGAGAATTTATTCAATTAATTCACATAATCTGAGTCCAAGGTGGCCATCTCCACCCTCAAGAGTCAGAGGATCAAACAACTGCTAAGTCCAAGAAACTGGAAGACTCAGAGCAAGAGGAACCAAAAATGCAGACTCAGTCCAAACCTGAAGACTTGGAAACTCCTACAAGAGCAGTTGGTGTAAGCTGGCATCAGTGGCTGAAGAGGCTACAGTTAGATGCCCATAGTGATAGCAGCAGCAAAGTCACACCTACTCAAGGGCAACTGAGCTACAAGCTCAGGCCAGGCTTTTCTTGCTTCTGCTTTTGTTCCATCAGGGCAGGTCTTTCCACTCCGGTTGCTGGTCCACAAAAGTCATCTCAGGAAATGTCCTCGCTAACACACCTGGAAGTGTCTTCACTAGTCTCCTAGACTTCTCTCCATCAACTCAAGTTGATAGTCAAGACTGACCACCAAAACACTGTATGCTTAGGGAGACAACTTTGTCTGCAACTCAACTCCATCCTGCTTGAGGCAAAACTCTGAATCAGCCATGGATTCTCATTCAGTTCCTCAGAAATTCTTCCTCACTCCCGCTCCCTGGTCATCGTGGTGGAGAGAGGCAGAGTGGTTTCAGCATTTGAGCTGTCCTCTGTCCACGCATGTCTGTTAAGCTATGCGTGGTCCCTTTCTGTTTCTTGCTGATCTCCCAGTACACACAAGCATCAGCGGAGATGCCACCATCTCCTGATCTCATGATAACAAAGCTGCTGTGCTTTGCAGCCCTCCCTCACTTGTCTGAGACCCCACAGGAAGCCAGCTCACTCTGCCACCCTCTGAGCCCTTGGAAAGGCAGGTGCTCCCCACACTTTTCAGGTATGGCAGGTACTTGGAGGGTAACTGGACTGAGATCACCTAGCACATGCACTGGGTTACTCTACTGAGATTAACCAGAGTTAGGAAGTAGACCCTTCTGGATTACAGATAAATGATAATAATAACCACCAGTGTCTTCTTCAGATTTTGCTGTATGTTTCTGAGGTTGAAGAGTGAGTTGTAAGGAATTATGGGGAACAAGGAGCAGATGAGATTTCTGGGACTAAGGATTAATTAACAAAAAAAGAAAATTGATGTTTAGTAACAGCATCCCACTGCAGCAAAATTACGAGTTTCTAAGATCTCAGGCTCATCAAGTGGCAGAATTTGACCTGAATCCTAGGGCTTCCTTCCGAGGAGGAGCCAGGAGTCTATGGACTGAGTGCTGGCATGTCTGTCTCCATCCTTCCCCCTCCGCTGCTTCTCTAAGGAAGACATTGTTAACTAGCTGTCTTCAAAGCACCAAAGACACCCGCAAAGCTTCTTCCCCAAGGAGGCATTTTGGGTGAATCCAGAGAATAGTTGTTATCAACCAAAGGGTGTCACTCTCATTACTTCAAACACACTGCACAGAATAAGGACCCCAAGGGGCTGTGGGAACCTTGAGTGGGTACTACCATTCCAGCTCCACTGCACAGGGAGCTGTGCCTGTCACTCTTCCTTCCCATCCAGGAGACTGACAGATCTCCCCACAACACATGCCGGGCTAGGGGAAGGAATGACAGTGCTGCTCTGAGGGATGATTAATTCTTCAGAAAGAGGTGCTCATGCCTGGCTCTGCCACTCCCCAACCATGCTGCACCATTTTGATTGACAACACACATTGCTCCTGCCCTCACACATCATTGGGTGTAATTGCTAGGGGCTTATTAATTACCATGATTAAGGCCTCAAGCACACACACAGAGTGACTTTTGCCTCAATGCAGTCATCACAACAAAGGTGGCCCCTGTAGGTTAGTGACCAAAAGCCTGCACTCATGGACCTAGAAGGAGTTCCTCGGGCTGACTGTCAAAGGGCTGGTCATCTTGCACACTGTGGTTGTTCCTGTGTGACAGGATCTGATACTCAAGCACGTTTGGGATGCCATCTCACTGCCCAGACCCCAGCATTAACTCATCTTAGTCACCCAGACCTCTTTCCTGCAACCAGCACCCCAGACAGCCCAGACCTCTTATTCCTGGAGTGCGACATTCAGAGAACTCAGGCTGGCTGTGTCCTAGAAAGATCTAGCCTACACCTTTATTTTTCTAAGTGAGGAGATGAAGACCCAAAAATGACTGTGAACTAACTCAAGATTATCAAACAATGAGTGATGTGATGAAGTCAAAATGGTTTTTCTCTTTCAGAGTGATTAGGATTTGAGAGTTTTCAGCAATCACTACACTTAAAATGTTCAAGGCAATACTGATATCTATTGGGTGCAAAATGTGGCCTAAACTTATATTCTTTTATTTTTATTATTTCTTCTTTTATTTTTATTATTTCTAACAAGCCTAAGGCATTTATCTCGTTGGTGGTTGTTTTTGTTGCTTTTGTTTTTAGATGCATAGTTGCTATGTGCTATTTGAAGCACTTTAGTTTTAAAACTCTTATTTACTACTACATTTGACATTTCTATAAGTTATATACCATTCTCATCCCATACTGTTCATATCATTCTTGTTTCATGAAAGGATATACAAATGATACATATATGCATTTTTAAAATTTGCTTTATATAAAATGAAATGCAAGCAACCTTCTGTAGATTTTGAAGTTTCTTTTTTATTTGCAAAGCTGAGGATTGAACTCAAGCCTTCATAACTGCTTGAGTATGCAGTCATTCTGCCTCAGCCTCCTGCAGTTTTAGAGTGCATCACCATTTCCAATTCACAATTCTCTCTGTGTCAGAAAAGTAATACTTATTAACTTAATGAATCAATAATGGTGTGCATACATGTATTGTCTGGTACATGGGAGTTGGTGTAAGTATTAGAAATACAATGGAAAACATGATGGACAAGATTTCTGCTTTCAAGAAATTCATATTCTGGCAAGAAATACTGAAAGTAAGTAAAGATATTAATCAAAATAATCTCAAACAGTGAAAAGTCTCTAAAGGAAATAAAACGAGCTGATTTGATAATAAGTAACTAGGAATTCCTTTGTGTCAGCAATTATAAATGACTAAGTTGAACATAAGACAGAACAGAAGCAGTTGCACTGAAGAGCACTGGCGTGATGCTTCTGCATTGAGTTTTAGTCCACCCCATTCCTCAGACCTCCCTGTGTGGATTAAGTCTCCCTAGTGTGGAATGGACTCACTTCCCGACAGCAGCCAATCGAGAGCAAGCCCTCAATCTGCTCCCAGATTCAACATCAGCCTAACACAAGTTCAACACCTATAAGGACCATACCCACCCCTATCCTGGTACCTTCTGAGATCACATTGTTCACACGGTGCTCGACTCCTGCTGTCCGGTTGCAGGTGTGCTCTTGGGGCTTGAGCAGGCAAAAGTAAGGAGAAACTGGAATCAAAGAGCTCACCATGATCCTTCTGAGCTTATGTAGTTTGCATGTGTCCTCAGACTACAGCATTCAGTGATAAGGGCTAGAGGTGTGGCAGTACCCACTCACCCACTAATATGAATCTCAGCATGATAGGGCTACAAGGACTTAGTAGTAAGGTTATTTTCATCCCTCAGATCCTCTACCCTTTCCCGTTGTGTGACAGCCTAGTGATTAACAGCATCCACGTTTCCTGAGACAAATAGCAGTCAAAGACAGATACAGGTAGCTTAGGTAATGGGGAGGACATAGCAACATATCAAGGGAGAGGAGTGTCCTGTGTCATCCTGTCCTGGGTTTTTTTATGAGCTTTTGGGACAGAGTAATCCAGTGGAAAGTGTCAGACTTGATATTCAAAATACTGAGAGTCTATCCTGGCACCAACCTCAAATCTTACACCCCTAGAGAGGCACTGTCAGGTGTAACTCCTGTCACCTAAGTGACAGCTAGATGACAAAGCAAAATTGGACACGTCTTACTGTTATAAACCCTTCCAAACTGAAATCCATCAAATAATCACCGAAACACATTAGATGTTTGTCTTAGACAATATACACATATTTAGCTACAATATTTTTGTTATATACAAAAAATGTAAAAATAATAACAACCTCAATATTTACTATTGAGAGACTGATCAAATTGACATTCGGTTACCAAATACTATCCAAACATTTAAAGTGACATACTGGAAAAATATTTGACTAAGAAAGCTACATCTATGTATATTTATCAAAGAAAAATATCAGATTGTAAACCATATATGTCTAAAATATCCTGTTTTTTAAAAATATGCATTGACTATGAAGCATCAAATAAACAGCTGGTTCTAATCCCATGTGAGTAGTGGTCATACTCTTCTGTTTCCTGTCCACGGCTATATGATCATAACAAAAACAATAGCAGGAAGAGGTTTTTTTTCTTGCTTTTAAGAGATCTTAGGGATAGAGGAAAGGAGAGGATAGGAAAGGAAGGGGAAGGGAAAGGACAGGAGGACAGGTAAAAAAAATTAAAAGTGTGATATGAATATATGCTAACTTTCCACAATTGTTGTGTTAATTATACATCAGAAACACATGCTAATAATAAACCTATCAATCAAAGAGACAGAGAGCCCACCTCATCCTGTGAGCTTGGGTGGTGTATTGGGAACCAGACACTCAGATGAGAAGTAGCTGGTTTGGGAGCATTCCAGGGAGGGACCCCAACAGCTGCAGGTTTGGACCTGAGTCACTTTTCTAGTGCATATGAATTTCTGAGATTAAAGATTCTGTTCTTCAAGACAGAGACTTCAAGACCTTCCCACGTAAGCCATGTACTGGCATGTTTTCTGAGTCTTGCATTTCAATGTCACCTTACAAACCAAAAATTTACAAACTTGCTGAAGTTCAGCAAGAATGATGTGAAATGGCCATGATCTGGCCACAGAACCCAGTTCCCCTTTCCTTCATTCCAAGTCCTGCTGTGAATTATGCTGCTGCTGTCAAGATGGATACTTTCCTACGATCTAATGAAGGTACAAAAGGTTCTTACAAGGAGAACAAAATAATAGGAGGTCAGAAGTTGGAAGTCATTTCTCCAAACCAAAATTCTGAGGACTTTAGGTGTGGCTATCGTGCTCAAAATAAGCCTAGCCCACATAGAAATCTATGGATGCCCATGCCGAGGGCAGGTGGGCTGCCCTTTAACCCAAGGATCGCCATCTGAGGCATCGTATTTAGGCTCACATAGCCCAAGGCTCCTTTTATTTTGCTTTTTGCTGATTTCATTTCATCTTCCTTTTTTCTCCAATAGTAAAGATAGTCTTTCACCACTCTCTATATACCAGGGGCACTCAATGAAAAGTATTATATGTTTTGTCTGTTTATTATCTGCTGTGAACATAAACTAACTCTGTGGCAACCCAGAAGCCAGGTCCTAATGAAATATAATTAAACTCAGAACCTTCACATATCTGAAAAAGAGAAGTCATGGAAGCAGTGTAGGCCATATGAACATCTTTCTAAACCAAAAGGGGAGGTTTGGTTGTCACTCCTGAACTCTAGCTTGGGGATCCAAGGTCAGTTTCCCTGGATCATTGAGGAACTCACAGTATCAGAATCTCCAGAGTTCAGGCCTCGCAACTGTGGTTTTGGGAAGTTCACTAGCTGTTTCTCATGCATTGCCCTAAGGAAAACCAGTTTAAATTGGACGAGGTCCATGCTAGGGTTGTCTTTATTGCAAGTCCACTTAGATGCAGTTTGACTGACATGTCCTAGTACTAGGAGTTCTGGGCAGGGGCAGCAAAAATAAAATAGCAAGCCCTATTCAGTGCTACTGGAATTTTTCATGTAGATGCTTCGCCATGGTGAGAGAAGGCTGCTTCCAAGAGCCAGGGTGGTGGATGGAGAACCCCAGTTAGGTACCACAGGGATCTACCCCATGCTGCTCTACTATCCCCAGCCCAGGGCTCTTCTTCAATCAACAAGTCTACCTCTAAACATGATGGAGTTGTCAGAAAACACCCATTTCATTAGAGAGCGACTTACTGATGTGTTAGTGTACCCACCTCTACCCAGATGCAAATATATATTATTCCCAAAGCTGAAGCCCTGAAAGGTGATCAGGCTTCTTCTTAGTGGAGTCATTGGTGAACCAACAGTGACTGGTAAGAACATTACCCAGTCCTGCCTGCAGGGAAGATTGGCCTAATGGGAGAATCTATACAAGACCATTCAAAGCTAGCATGCAGATATTATTTCAGATAGTGTTCCAGATAGGACATTCATTTTTATTTGACAGATACTGTGTTTACAAAAGCATTTTTTCCAATATAAAATCCACATTCCCTTCTCCACCATCACCTTCAGATATGGCTAATCAGTTCATAGTAAAGAAAAAATGAAGTTTCAATCCAATGGCTATTATGCACTGGAATTGGTGACACAGGGAACAGTGATGCTTGAAAGCATACATATGTTTCCTATTTTAACAGCAGCCATCTTAGTCCTTCCTAAATGGCTGTTGGAACCATTAGGAAGCCCCATTCAGACAGGCTCTGATTTCCTTGTTCTGAAATTAGCCCACACATCAGTATTTTATCATTTATTTATCTATTTATTTAACTATTTATTTACTTTTTAAAAATGTGTTTGCTGTTTGGAGAATTGAATCCAGGGCCTTCTCACTGAGATAGGTATACTTTCAGTCCTATCTCATTTATTCTTGTTTTTTTAAGACAGGATCTCTCTCAGTCACTAAATTACCCGGGCTGAGCTTGAACTTAATCCTGCCTCAGCCCCTCAAGAGAACTTGTGTCACTATGCCTAGCTCAGAGGTTTGTATTGAAAAAAAATCACACAAGTTTCTAATAAGCAGCCAGGGCTAAGGATCACTGGTCTAGGATGGAGAATGAGGCAACAAACATTAATTAAACAAAACTTCATTGAGAACTTGTTATGTGTAAGGCATGCTACATGTGGACCATGGAGCTGGGTTTTCCTGGGGTAAAATGCTGCTCTGTAGTTAATATTAATGCCAGGGAAAAGATGGAGCCATTTTTAAACCATCTGTGCACACCGCTCCTTAGGAAGGAGTTGAACTTTACACATCGTACTGTATTCAAGCAGAACTGCAGAGCTCAACACAAACTACAGCAGCAGAGAATAAATCTGTAAGTGACACAGAAGGCTGGCAAAAGGGTGAGATATGAGAACAGAGACTGTACATTACGGAAATCTCTGGCAATTCCAGGATATTGACAAAGGTACATGCTGATAGCCAAGGAGCATATAAGGATTTTAATACCACATTTCCAGTTATGACTAGCGAAGCATAATTAGGTACTAAATTATAATGTTAATATTCATTTGAACAAATAAGTACTTGTAGTGGTAACACCAGAGCCCAGGAGGGCAGCAGAGGAGCTGATTAAGTGGACAGAGAGTTTCTTAGGATGAGTTTTGTCATGGGTTGGGTAAGGCTGGTTCTCAGTTGAGCCTTGAAAGGTCAAAACATCCACTGTCAAGGGTTTTATTTTTCCTATTGTAGTTACAATCAAAGGATTCAGAATTAAGCAAATAAACACACAAGTAATTACAAATTGCAGTTTGCAATACACGCTAGGAAAAGGGCAGCCAGAGAAGGCCACTGTGCAGGGCCATTCCAGACAGCAGATGGATAATGGAGCAGGAAGTCCTGAACTCAGCCATGTAATTTTTCTAGCAAAAATAAAAAGAAAGGGTCTTGCTGAGGTCTCCTATTATTGTGGATTTATCTATTTATACCTCCATTTCATCCAAAAAGAGTCTGAGGTGGGGCTTACCTGTCATGTGTAAGAAAATTAAAGTCATTTTCTAAAAGGGGCAAAAGGAAATTGAAGTAATGAGGAGGGAGAGAGAAAGAGGTTAAGAGAGAGACAGAGGAAAAGAGAAACAAGACACACAGAGCCACACACACAACCGTGCTTTTGAGTTCCTTTCTGAGGTCCAAATCTTAAATAGAGCACACTTTTCCTTTCGCCCATTTCCCCAGGAATTGGTTGTCTTCCCGTATAGTTTCTCTGGGCTTCATACAAAAGGAAAAATTCTGTACTGAGCAATACTAAGTAGCTGGGGCCATCTCAAGTATGTAACAAAAGCAAATCTATCACCAGCTGTAGAAAAAAAGAAAGAAAGAAAAAACAGTCCTCAGCTCCCCCAAACCCCAAAACACATAAGCTCAGCATTTTAACTGGCTGGGGTAAGAGCCATTATTTTCATTAATGGAGCTCATTTTTATTTTATTGGGCTTTTTTACTATCAGATTAAAAGCATGTTTTTTATTGTAGTTTTTTCTAATGCAATCTTGGGTGATGGGCTCAGGATGAATGGAATAGTTATTGTTTTAATTATTTTTTCATTTTGTGTTTTTATTTCGTTTGTTCCTTTTATTTACTACTCTTAAGGTTGCCACAATAACGTGGACTCAGGGTGTTCAGAGGCCTCCAGTCAGCATCCCTGCAGTGGTTTGCATCCGCTAAAGACCAAGGAATGAGAAAATCACCAGCGAGCTGATGCTCTCTGCACCCGCCCAGCCTCTAAATCAAACCTTACTGAGGGAGGTGTACCTTTAGGAGTAAGGGTGGCAGTGTGACTTCCAGGGGCAGCAGGTATCTTTTTAGGTCACTTTTGTTCCTGCTTCTGTTCCCAGCTGTCTTTGTTCACTAGGTCAAGGAATGGTTAGAAGGAGTCTCAAAGCAGAGAAGTCAACTGTGAAATATGTTCTTCACTTACAGCCACATTTCAGTGATGGCCAATTCCATGAGAACACATGGCTTTGTCAGGCAGATCAAGTTCTTGGCCCTTCCCAGCATGTTCACTGTCTTGGCAACCCAGCAGGCTTGGGAGAACCAGAGACAGGCCAGGGCAGGATGTCTAGATGCCTCATTTAGAACAAGAAATTGACATGCGAGTTGGCTGCTGAGAAATAATCTTAACAAATAGTGAATACCACAGGCTTCCTTGAAGCACTGTTAACAGGTAGGCTTGCCATTTACAACAACATGGACAAACTCAGAAGGCATTTTACTAGATGAAATAAAACAGACTTGGAAACAGAAGTACCACTTCATCCCTCTTACATGTGGACTCTAAAGTTTCAAACTAAGGAAGTGAAATGTGGGTACTGGAAGAAGGAAGTGGAGAAATGTTGGTCAAAGTGGAAAAGTTGCTTCTGTGTAGTTGAGTGAGTCTGGAGGTGTGACGACTGGTTAATAATGCCACAGTATTGTCACATACTGGAAATTTGCCAAGGGAGTAGACTTCAGAAGTTCTCACCACATTCAGGTAACTACAGTGGTACCTCGGTTCATGATTCTGGTCTCAAATTGAATTGGGTGATAACCAAATCAAATTTCCCCATAAAGTTAACACTGAGCCTAACCACCTTAGTTTTGTTTGACAGTGGTAGCAATCATTTCAGTATGTATATGAAAATGTCATGTTGCATATCTTAAATACATAAAATAAAAATCTAGGACTTGTAAATGCCTGCAATGGCCTGACCAATGATTTACTTGGTATCACTACACACCAGATACTTGCAGTCTCTCTGAACTTGTTCCTCACAGTGATGAAAGCAAGCATCCGCCTTCCACCATGGAGGCTCCCATCTGTGCCTGGGCTTCCCTCCCTCCCTCACATTCCCTGAGGCTTCTCTACTTTCTCTGCTATGGCTTGAATGTGTTCCCCAAAGTCCATCACCGAGGCAGCAGTGTTAGGAGGTAGGACTAATAAGAGACCGTATGTTAAGTGAAATGAGTCAGACACCGAAAGTTAAATATCGCATCCATTTCTCCCATATGAAAAATCCAAAATATAATACATTAAAGAGCAAAGCAAAAGAGAGATGGGAGGGAGCAAAACAAAAGAAAATGGGAGGAAGACTTCTGGAGACGGGAAAAAGATCAATGGCAGGAGAGAGCAAAAACTTTAGTTGTTTTTCTCATTGCTAAAACGAATTATCTGACAGCCACAAACTAAAGAAGGAAAGGTTTACTTTAGCTCACAGCTTGTAGAGGTTTCTTTCAGTCCATAGTCCACTGGCTTCAAGGCAGGGCAGCAAAGTCACCTCTGAAAGCTCCACCTATGAGCTTATGAGGCTTTGCAGGGATCTAGACACATCACAGAGGAGGAGTGGGGGCCCAAGCAAAGGACCAAATATGTTCAAGATATGATTTATATATATATACCAGTTCCCCCCACCCCAAATGATGTAATAATTATGTTTTGTAAACTCACACTAGTAAACAGAAAAAGGTGATGAGTTTATACAAGTGTTCTGCCTTTTTGGGTAGATTAGTGTCACTGTTGAAGATGTGAATTAGTTATCATGCAGTGTGTTACAAAAAAGGAGCTAATCTCTCCTCCCCAGCGTTGCAATCTGACTCTCATTGTCTCTTGCCCTCGTGCCTTCCACTAAGGGATGAAAGCCCTCGCCAGTTACTACTGCCTTGATACTGTGCTACAAAGCTTTCATAACTGTGAGCCATGAAAATTTCTGTCTGTTATAAATCTCCAGTCTCTGGAATGCTGCTATGGCAACACAAAACAGGCTAAGACTTTCCCTTTGCCTATCTGTACCCTCTTGCAGAAGTGTCCCCAAAGGATGCTCCAGTTTCCCAAGCTGGTAGCCTGTGTATTTATACAACTAGCAAAAAATTAAACATGTGTTACTTCTAGTACAAAGCACCTTTCCATCACTTTCAAATAAAATATGAATCCATTGAAGGTCCTCCGTTATGCTCTGACTGCCCACACACCCCAGTCTGGCCCTCGTTCTCATCTATTCCCATCTGTCTCTCCAATTCTTCCCTGTCCAGCCACTCTTAGAGTGAGGCATGGCTTCCTAGAGGCTCATTCTCAACTCTTGAGGGCTCTGTCCTAATAGGATCTTCTCAAAGAGGCCCCTTCACCTCCATCTGCCTCCCTGAAAGCTCTCTGGATGTACACATATCTGCTTCATTTCCATCATGACACTTACCACCCAATATTTTGCATCTTGTATGCTTTTGTTAGTGCCTCCCAGTAAGTGGATGAAGAAAAGATGCTGTCTGCCTTAACTACTAATGTATCCTCAGCACAGGAAGCATTGGGACCTAATAGATGGTCAAGAAATGATTCTAGGAAAATGGTAAAGACCCTCTTATTCCTGCTGTATCCCCAACACTAAAGCCACAGAAGATGGTCAATAAATAGCTGTTGTCCAGGAGCAGTTAATGCCAGCATTGCCTGACTGAAAACTTGTTACTTATGAATCAGGAATTTCAGGAGTGATAGGGACCCCAGTATGGAGGTGTCTCTTTCCAAGCCTCCTCAAACCCACAGAATACTATGAAGACTACTTCATTTTATTTCTGAAGAATAGTAAGGCATATGATATTTTAAAATCTCATTAAGCTCACTTCCTAATGAATGTTGAATCACTGGCACAGTTTATCACATCCTTTGATTTGCACATGTCTCTCTTCACAAGACATATTCTCTCTAAACCAGCATAAGAATTGAAACCGAATATTGAGCACAGTTTAACAACATCCAAGCACTAATTTGTGGAAACAAATTCTACTTATCAAAAGATGTTCCCTTAAGGGAAGTGAACACTACATTTAAAGAACTATTTTTTTTTCATAGGGGTAATTTGGAAGGAACTCTCGTGCCTTTGGAGCGAATACACAGATTTAAGTTACATACACAAAAGGCATCCATTTATCATGCTCCAAACTTGTAGCAGTCAAGTGCCAAGGGTTCTGTTATCTCTGGGCATCCTGAGCATCAGAGATGAATTCACCAGCAGTAGAGACTAGACTGTGATCCTTGCACAATGCTTTTGTGAATTCTATACTGCATAAAATTATAGTTTTCCTCAGAAGTTTGGAACAATCTGAGACATTAAAAGTTCTTGATACAAGTTAGGTAGGCTTTGGCTGATTATTTTTGCCAAACATCCCTTCACTTTAAAAAGTGTTTCAGGAAACAACCAAGTTTGTACGACACATTTATATAAAGAAAGCATTCAGCACTCACACACTACTGCATGGACTTTGGCTGGAAGGATTTGGGAGGCAAGGAGAGACTCAGGTTTAATCCCTGGGTTGAGCTGCATGTGGTATCTGTGTTGGCTCATCAGGAAGTGCAGACTGCTAGTAATTATTATTACACATTAATACATATTATAAAAATTATATGGTTAAACATTGTGTAAAGACAGCCATAAAAATTATAATGGCCAGCATTGCTTTCTCTCTACCAAACATTTAGAATAGGCATTTCCTCACTTAATCCCCACAGCAGTGTGAGGTAGGATTATTATTACTCCCATTTTCTGTTGAGGAAAGTGAAAAAGAAAGAAGACCAAGGTTACTTGCCCGGGAGGACCACTCTTGCAAATGGGACTAAGGCAAAGATGGGTATGTGAGCAGAGAGTGGATGAGATGTGATATGAAGCTAACAGAAAGTGTCTGGCAAACTCTATCAATCAGCTCTGGTGTTACACCCAGAGCTCTCAAGTTTTCAGAAGAAACCCACACAAACCAGGAGTAGTGATGCACACCTGTGACCCCAGGACTCTTGGAAGCTGGGGAAAAAGGATCCCAGTTTGAGCCTAGCCTGAGAAACTTAACAATTTAGTGAGATCTTGTTTCAAAATGTAAAAAAGAAAAAAAGTTGGAAAGGGCTAGGATTGTAACTCAGTGCCAAACCGCTGGGTTCAATTCCTGGTGCCAGAAAAAAAAAAGATTTAAATGTGAAAATTCAGAAATTCGTGTACTTATGCACACAAAGCATACTTCCTGGTCACAATCAAACCTCTGAATAACATTTGATCACCTGCCCTCTTTTCCTTCTCCTGTGCTAGTCGTATGGTTCATGGCTAATGTTCACAGCTAACTCATGCAGCTCTGAAAGTAACAACCCACATTGCATGTGGCGTTCATCTCCTCCTGGATGATGCTGGCTTTTGTTAGGAAAATGCAATAGTGCCTTGGGGGAGATAGTATCCCAAGTCCTCAGAATCCCAGTACTGCCAGCTTTTGTTTGAGTGGGTACAATCAGTCATCTGGAGACTTACCTTTCATTTCTCACTTACTTTCTTTTGAAAACTGCCCATTCTAAGCTGAAGAATGAGCCCAGGCTTTCTAAGTGGGTTTAAGGAGCATGTGAGTCTGGAGACTGAAGGTATAGGCTCAGGTTAAAGGTTTGACTCTGCCAGGCACAGCTCAGAGGTCTACTGCCAAAGACTGCAGCAACTATTCAGACAGCTCCCTGGTCTGCAGCCTCATTCGTGGTCTATTTACTTATAGTCTTCTCACCATCTGCCCTTTCTCTGTCCAAATTTGAAGGGACACTACACGGGCATATGGCTCAGATGTCCACATGCTACACACCAACATACAGATGTGCACACCCAGGATGTCAGAGCATGTGTGTTCACACCCTGTGATGGTTAGGTTAAGGTGCTAACTGGAGTGGATGAAGTGACACTCAGCGAACTGAGAAGGCACTATTTCTGGTGTGTCTGAGACGGCTCCTGGAAGGCCCTGGCGTTTGAGTCAGTGCATTGAGTTAAGGAAGATTCACACTCATCCAATGTGAACAAGTATCATCCATCTGGTTGGGGGCACTGATAGAAGAAAAAAAGGTAGAGGAAATGTAAATTCACTCTCTTCTGGAGCATCTCCAACTACCTTTTCCTGTCCTTGGACTTCAGAAACCCAGGTTCACCTGTTTTTGGATTCTACACTTATACTAGAGTCTGTCTATTCTATAGGGTTGTCAGACCTTCAGCCTATGACTGAGCCACACTAGTGGCCTTCCTGGTACTTCAGCTTACAAAAGGCAGATTATGGAAGTTATGAGTCTCCATAATTCCAAGAGTCAATTCCCATAACAGATTATCTATCTATCTATCTATCTATCTATCTATCTATCTATCTATCTAATTTATCTATCCATCTATCTATCTATTTCCCTATCCATCCATTAATCTATTGGTTCTGTTTCCAGTGTGCATATCCAAAACATTGGAACAAAGCTGACCAGTACGCTCATCTCACTTCAGAGACACGTTGGAGAGAATTCAAGGGTTGTTTATTTCTCTCATCTCCAGCCCAGGAATGAAGGAAAAAGAATGAACAAGAAGAGATGACTAGTCTTCTCAGAGTTCCTGAGAATAGATGATCTCTTAGTGTAATGAGGGAGCTAGAGAAGGAAGCTCCTCATGAGAAAATGAGACCAGGAAGAAGAGTGTGGCTCTTTAGTGTCCCCTGGCCCATGGCTGCCTCTGCTGTGGGTTTTACCCAGACAGCATCTTTCTGCGAGGATGAAATTGTCTTGGAGGCTGGTGCTGAGTCCTAATGCTCTATCCTCACTGTTTCTTTATTTTGTTTGTGTTTCCCATTCTAACTCATCAGGAAAAATCCAGGAGACAAAGATGGGGAAGAAGTGAGCATCCTGAGTTATGAATATTATCTCAGTCTTTTGCAGTCCTGTGAGGTTGCAAACACTTACCCAGGAGACACAGAAAGCATTGATGCAACAGAGTGTCTGTCCATCTACCCCAAACCCTCACACGTGCCTACAAGCATACACATGTGTACGTACACACACACACACACACACACACACACACACACACACACACACTGCTGAAGAGCCTTCAGCATGAACCACCACCTCATGCACACAGTGAGTCCAGGATTTAATGACTGAGCTTATCTTGTGCAACATTCCCAAGGCCCCATTTTTCATTAAGCAATTTTTAAAGAGTTTTATGACCCTGTGAACAATAATTTTTTTTAGTGAAAGCAGACTGAATTGTAAGTGGTGATAATTACACCAAACTAATTGTAGGCAAAATTAGTAAGAGGTCAGATCAGTTTGGTTGCAAAGGAAAATATATGCCTGGATCACACCTTAATTGATCTCTAGGAAATTAATTCATCATGGGAATAAAAGGAATTTTCCTAAATCAACAGTGCTTTCTCCTCCAAGATCTGCATGGGTAAGATTCTCTCTTTAGTTGTTGTTGTTGTTGTTGTTGTTGTTGTTGTTGTGGTTGGATATTCAGATGCAAGTTTGTACCAGAACTTCAATAGGACAGAGGACCAGAGATCTGTTTAAGTGCAGGGAGGATCCTATGAACATTGGTTTTGACAATGTCTTGCTGTGTTGTTCAGGCTGGATTTAAACTCCTGAACTCAAGTGATCCTTCTACTTCAGCCTACTTAGTAGTTTGAGTGACTCTGAGCTAAGCTTTGTGTGGACATCTTCCCATTCCCAGGTTCTGAGTCTTCTCTGCTAACATGGCCCATAAGATTCTTTGGGACTGACCCTTCCTACATCTCGGAGTTTTGCCTGCCACACTTGCTAAGATAGCCTTTGTGCCTTTGACTTAAACCATATTTTCCAGAAACTTCTATCTGCAACTTGTATGTCTACCTAATCCTTCCCTGTCATCCTCCCAAACACCTCAGTATCACAGCCTGGGAGCAATGGAGATTCTTTCCTACCTTCCGTTGGACTGGGGATCCCTGCTCTGTCCCTCACAGGACACTGATCTTGCATTGTCATAAGCACTTTTTCATCCTGTGTTATTATAATACCATGAGACATGAGAACATATAGTAGGTTCCAGATATGCACCAATCAGGGGCTGGAGTCAAAGATCTGGTGGCTTGTGATGGATGATTTGGTCCTGTTGTCTCCAAGTCACACACTTTGCTGTCTTTGGTGACAATTATGCCTTCTATGTTCAAAGAGAAGTAGCATTGATAAGATATCAATTAGCATATCCTTCCTTCTAGAACATTCTACCACCAGGCTCTGAAGCATGATCACAATCACCATTTTGAATCCCAAAGTGATTGCAATATTCAAGCATCAAAATCAATGGCAAAGAAGATGAGAAGAGAAAGAAGAAGGTGGGGAGGAAGATAGGTGAGAAAGAACTGATCCTTATACCTCAGGTTAGCCAGGCTAGCTAGGCAGAGAGGCCTATAGACCTCTGACCCCACAGGGAAAAACTCTAAGTAGAGAAGGTTGTAAGGAAGACAGTCTAGGCAGATTTTGAGAGAACAAATATGGATGTAAAGACTCAGAACTATTCTGAAATCTTTCAGCAGTGGCTTTAGCCAAGTAGCTACAGGAAAGGCCCTCAGAGATACAAAATCTAAGAAAAATAGTCCTGGCATCTAATTACAACTGTGCAGTTTGCTGCTTTTATCTGTAATTGGACTGTATAGTCTTTCATTCTAATTTACTTTACATCTAAACTGTGATAATCAAGACAAGCAGAACAGAATGGTCTCTAACTGGCTATCTTACTGACACCCGTTAATGCCTAATTATAACAACTAAATTAAAGATGCGACTGTAAAGAGGTGGAATATCAGTTTGAAGCTTTTAATTCTGTGGAAAGGAGTAGAGATTTTAAATCCTAAGTAAGAAAATCAATATTATGCCTCATTATATTGGTATTGCTAAATAGATTAATGAAATTAAGTATTTTGTTGTGTTGCTTTTTCCCCCCAATGTTATCCTGATGCAATGATGGTATGTAATGAAAGAATTCTGCGGGGGGAAAAGTCTAAATTGAGAGCCAATTTATACACAGACATTGCGAGATAGCTAACCTCATTGCTAGAGCAAGGGCTACTTTTGATATGGTTGGATTTTTAGATAGGTACATGGATGTGGATTTTTGTAGTCCCACAGAACAAAAATCAACTCCTTTCAAAGTTAAGGGAAGGAAGGTGCCTTCCCTTCTTTTCCTATGAGCTGATGTGTCATCTAGGAAGACTTTGGCTTAGAGTAAGCATCCTTGGAGCTTTATTCAGTAGTGGCCTTATGATTTATGCAAGACTGAAAATAGCCACTCATGAAAATACACAAGGGGACAGAGAGAAGCTACCCAAGTGCATGGAGTAATACATAAATTCCCGAACCTATTCAGTTAGTCAGAGGCGTGGAGCTATTCAGATTTGACAAGAAAGCTTAGAAGTCGGACCAAGGTTTGGGAGTGGAAGGTGTGCTGTTCCTTGCACAGGTAAGGCAGTGTGTAAAGTGATAGCAACATGTCCAATCAGCCTATTTAATGAAAACTAGCTTTTTCATTTTATTCATTTATTCATATACACACATGTGCATACATATATATAATTCCCCACCTTAATCCTAAGCCTTGTATCTCTAAGTCTATGTAAGACTTAAAACCTAAAAGTGGGAAATGATGACTGTGTCAGTTATTATGTAGGACTTCTGCCTAAGCTCTCACACCATAGAGATGCACCAAAGACCTTGCATAACAAACTGACCACATGTAGAAATCACCTAGCACTGGATTTACTCACCAGTGAGTTACTGTGAGCAAACAACTTGAGTGATACATGTGCAATCTTCTTGGAGCTGGGGACAAAAATGAAAAAAAAAAAAAAGCCACAGTGAGGCCCCTGAAGCTTACTCTTTATATATATGACTAAGCCACACAAGTCTCAGAGGCCCCCTCCCAGAGAAGAACACAACCCAGAGGGCCCCATCCAAGGAGGGAAATGCAGCTTCGACAAACTTAACCAGAACTTTCAAACCATAAAATCAAAAGCAAAGACATTTTAATTCCAACTTGTATTTAAATAGTTATTTTGGCAAGAAGAATTTTATGTTGAAGTTTGCTCATGTCGTCACCTTTTCAGATTTCTCATGCCATTACCAAGCTCTTACACATGTGTAGCAATGAAGGTGCCCTGGAGGCACATAAACAAGCATACCAGGGAAAGGCAACGGGTTCCCTCCGGAAGGGAAGTGTAGCTCCTGATCTTGTGCGGCCAGGCAGGGTTCTAACCGGTGCTGCTGGCACTTGGAAGTTAAATGCCGACTCTTCCACCAGACACAGCTCCCAGCTGCACACACAAAGCCAAATAAAACCTGCTGGCGGCCGCTGGTCCCACTGTGACAGATGTGGTGCCTCTGTACCATCTTGTCTGTTCTTAAGGAACTTTTTAATTGCAAACAGACAGATGTAGCTTGTCCCTTCCATCTTGTTTATGATGCTGCAGGCACACCTGTGGAAGAAAGGATCCCCACAGAAATCCTTGACTTTCGTTCAGATGGCTTGTGACTAAGCAGCTGCCTCAGCAACACCGTCTGCTAATGATCGCAGGAGTTAACATGAAGAACCACTCCTTAGCATAATCCCAGGCACAGGAGCATCACAGGCGATATTTATAATGTGTACACATGCATTCAAACACATGCTGAAGACCCACTATGTGTGTGACTCCTGGTTGCAAGGCTAGCTCTCATTATGTGGCCTGGTTCCATTTAATCAGAGCACCCACTGGATTGAAACCCATTGGTAAGAATCGTAAGGACTGTGACCATCACCATGTTGATTCTCCTCATTTAGCACGAAGTAACTCACAATCTGGTTTGGAGAACAGACGTAGAAGCCACCAGTGTGAATGCTATAGCTTAGATCAGAGAGGAGAGCAGAGGGGAGGGTTGTTGGCAAGACAAACTCAAACTTGGGGGATATCCCTGCTCTCGTTCTGATTCTGTATCTTCTTACAGCTCTGCAGCCTTAGTCATACATTACAGGCTGTTTGCCTAGCATTTACTTCTTTGGGTTATGGAAGAACAGTGATACAACTTGAATCTTTGTGTGACAACTGCCTCTTTCTCCTTAACCTTAGGTATGAAAAGCTAACCACAAAACTCTGGCTTAGAAACAGCCACCATCCATGAATTAACAATGAATTAACAATGAATTAACATTCATTATTCTGGGGCTGAGTGGAATGGTGCACCAGGCTGAGTTGGTCTATGCTGGGCTCATTTATGGATCTCAGATCAGCTGCCTAGGCTGATAGTTGAAAGATAGATCGAAGATGTCCTCAGTCACATGGCCGGCACCTGTCAGGCTGTTGCTCAAAACAACAAGCGTGACAGGCCCACAAAACTCTCATCACAAGGTAGCCTACCCTAGACTTTTTCACACGGTGACCTCAGCAAAGCAGTCAAATGTGCTTGTGCTCTTCAAGGCTCTGCCTGCTCCATGTTTTCCACTGGACTGCGGGCTAAAACAAGTCCCAGAGTCAGTCCTACTACAGAGCTGGGGCATCAAGAGGGAGAAATGTGTGTCTTTTCGGCAATCCACAACAGGTTTTCAAAGTCCTTGAAATTTGTTTTCCAACCTGTTCCATGAAACGTTTCATTTACTTTCAATACTTACGATGCGATGCGCAAGTTTGGTTTTGATTCCATGTTCAATATGACTATATTAGAAAAATATTTATAAATTGTAAATAGGTTGTATATTTGCTTAACATTTGGCTTTTTAATAAATTTGCAATAGAAGAGTCAAATAATTGGTTTGAATTAGTCCTTTTTTAGGCTTTAAAAATGTTTGTCTTTGCGTGTCTCTCTCTGTAAGTTTTAACATATTATGGCTATTTTTAAAATGTCTGTATTGTTTTTTGACACAAATATTATAGATACAGATATAGGTAGATTTAGATTTAGGTATACAATTAGTTTTACCTACAATGTAGTTTGTAAATTTTTCTATTGTTATTTTCTTTTTTTTTTATTTAAGAGGAAAAAGAGAAAAACACAAAACAAAACAAAGCAGTGTAAGGTTACACATAATACAGAACTACAAAAAAAAAACATAACAGTAAGAAATCACCTGTTAATAGATTACATATTATCATCTTGGAAATAGTTGCTCAAATCACAGTATCAAAGAATACAAAGTAGACATTCAAACAGAGAGACTGCAAACAGCTGTGTTCAATGATCCAAAAACATTAATATAGTCAGCTATTTAACACCCCTAAACACACTTGCTGTTATATCCGTTAGAGCTCTTTTTTTTTTCTTCCCTCTCTTTTTTACAACAAAATTTACACATTTTGGATTTTATTACTCCTTAGTTCTTATTACTTTTTTTTGGGGGGGGGGGAGAATAAAGTCAAATATGGCAAAACAAAGCTGTAAGTCAAAACCAAGGATAGACATAGCACATGATGTAGAACAGAGTACAAGGTTATTAACAATGGTTATCAACGTTGTCTCTTGTTTCCTTAAAAGGAATTGTCTATCTCATTAGTGTCGATGTCGCTCCTGGCCGGCAGGAAGGACACACGACAAAGTCTGGCAGTGGACAACCTTTTCTTTTATTTTCCTTCTCCGTACAGCCTGCCCTGGGATCGCTCCCAGCCGAAGCCTCCTTTGGTCCGCTCCCCGCGGCTCCTTCTGGGCTTCTACTTCCGGGCTTCTTCTTCCCCCCCAGGGGTGGCACCAGTATATATACGGATACAGTGTCCAATCATGTTAAAGTAAGCAAGGCAAGCTGATTGGCTAACATCATCAGTTGCCAGGCAGACTATATTGTTGAGCGGGTTGCTTACGCGGTAAGCAGGAAACTAACGTGCTCGATGGGAGGGGTAATCTACCTCAGGCTTTACTCTTTACTACAGGCCTCACGTCCGCCAAGTGAGGCGACCGGGCTCGGGGCTGCGGCTCCCAACACATTAGATATTATAAAGTTGGACAAAACAGTGGAGAACAAGACCAATAAAACTTAGGCATTGTGAACATTACAGGACTTCCAAAGGAGACAATAGTCAAACCAGAATGGGCATCTTTGTGAATCTTACTGCCTTCAAATTAGTTGCCTATACCCTCAGACTTGCTACTATCGCACAGAATGGAACAGAGTCTAATCAGTCAAAACAAGATCGTGGGAGTATTACAGGACTTCAAAACAAGTTAATAGGAGATCGAAAAGAGTTACTATTATATATCCTAATATATTTAATTTTTCCCTTAATTAAAATAAACATAAGAAATAGCTAAATAATTTTTTTAAAGAATAGTAGTTACCATAGTGTCTGTCTTTTTCCTTAAAATATTTGGATAAAACTTCATATACTATAGCTTCAAATATTTCCATATCAAGAAGCCCAGAATAAAGCCTTTCTAATTAATAAGTGAAAATTTTATAAGGCTTCAAGGCCACATAATGGGGAATCATGATTATCACATATTTTTATATATTTGAATCATTACTTACATTAGGGAAAGTATTTGGTATTCATACATGCGAGATTGATTTATTTCACTTATGAGTATGGTCTCAAGCTGCGCCCATTTATTGATAAATATCTCAATGCGATCCTTCTTTATAGCTGAATAATACTCGATTGTATAGAAATACCACAACTTTTTTATCCATTCCTCAGTTGATGGACACTTGGGTTGTTTCCAAGATCTGGCGATTACAAATTGTGCTGCTATAAACATAGGTGCACATATATCCCTGTGGTATGATGCTTTCAGTTCTTCTGGGAATATGCCTAGAAGTGGAATAGCTGGAATAAATGGGATTTCCAATCCCAACTTTTTGAGAAACCTCCAGACAGACCTCCACAAAGGCTGTACCAGTCTACACTCCCACCAACAGTGCAGAAGAGTTCCTTTTTCCCCACAACCTCTCCAGCATTTGTTGTTGTTGGTTTTCTTGATCCTGGCCACTCTTTGAGGAGTGAGATGGTATCTCAGTGTGGTTTTAATTTGCATTTCTTTAATGACCAATGATGATGAGCATTTTTTCATGTATTTATTTGCCATTTGCATTTCTTCATCTGAGAATTGCGTATTCATCTCAGATGCCCATTTTTGGATTGGATCTTTGAATTTTGGAGGTCTGAGTTTTTTTTAATTCTTTATATGTTTTAGACAAGAGTCCCTTGTCTGAGAGAGAGTTCACTAAAATCTTTTCCCAGTTTGTGGGTTTTCTTTTCACTGTGCTGGAGATTTCTTTTGACATGCAGAAACTTTTTAATAAGAAGTGGTCTAGTACCAAAACCTGAGAAAGACCCAACTAAAAAAGAGAACTATAGACCGATCTCCCTAATGAACACAGATGCAAAAATCCTCAATAAAATATTGGCAAATAGGATCCAGCAAATCATCAAGAAGATTATACACCATGACCAAGTGGGATTCATCCCAGGAATGCAAGGATGGTTCAACATACGCAAATCAATAAATGTAATCCACCATATCAATAAAGCCAAAAATAAGAATCACATGATCATTTCTATAGATGCAGAAAAAGCCTTCGATAAGGTCCAACATTTATTCATGATAAAAACTCTACAGAAAATTGGAATAGATGGTCTTTACCTCAATATAATAAAGGCCATTTATGACAAACCAACAGCCAGCATCATACTAAATGGCCAAAAATTGAAAGCCTTTACTTTAAAATCAGGCACAAGACAAGGATGTCCTTTATCACCTCTCCTATTTAATATAGTACTGGAAGTACTAGCCAGAGCAATTAGGCAAGAAAGAGAAATAAAAGGGGTAAAGATAGGAAAAGAAGAAGTTAAGTTGTCATTGTTTGCAGATGACATGATACTCTACATAGACGACCCCCTAAGCTCCATTGAAAGACTCTTAGATACAATAAATAAATTCAGTAATGTGGCTGGATACAAAATCAATACTCAGAAATCAATAGCATTCCTATACACAAACAACAAAATCACAGAGAGGGAAATAAGGGAAACTGGACTATTCACATTAGCAAGCAAAAAAATGAAATATTTAGGAATTACTCTCACGAAAGAAGTGAAAGACTTATACAGTGAAAACTATAATACACTGAAAAAGGAAATTGAAGATGATCTCAGAAAATGGAAAGACATCCCTTGCTCATGGATAGGAAGAACAAACATTGTGAAGATGGCCATTCTCCCAAAACTCTTATACAGATTCAATGCAATCCCAATAGAAATACCATCAACATACCTTATAGATCTAGAGAAATCACTCCTAAATTTCATCTGGAACCAGAAGAGACCTAGAATCGCAAAAGCAATTCTAAGCAGCAAAGACAAAGCAGGAGGCATCACAATCCCTGACTTGAAATTATACTACAAAGCAACAGTAGTAAAATCAACATGGTATTGGAATCAAAACAGAGCCGAAGATCAATGGAATAGATTAGAAGATACAACCACAACTACAAACACACTCAACCACCTTATCTTTGATAAAGGAGCCAAGCAGGTTCACTGGAAGAATGACAGTCTCTTTAATAAATGGTGCTGGAAAAACTGGCTCTCCATTTGCCGAAAACTAAAGCTAGACCCATATCTATCACCATGTACTAAATTAAAATCTAAATGGGTCAAAGATCTGAATATTAAAACAGAAACGCTAAATCTATTGGAAGACAAATTGGGTAGAAACCTTGGAGACATAGGAGTAGGTAGAGAATTCATGAACAGGACTCAAACTGCACAGGAAATACTTCCCAGAATCTATTGTTATTTTCTAGCTAATCTGCTAATTTCGGAGAGGAGAATGTCTTGCTGTTGTGAGTTTTTACTTAATATACTTTTGTGCCATGATGTACAAATAAGAATTCATTATTTATACAAGAATTATCTCATATATCAAATAGACTTAAGCTCAAAAACTGCAATAATAATATTGAACGTTAGATTAAGATATCAAGGCCAAAGAATGTTTACAAGAAATAGTCTTTAACTAGAGAGGCCCAGGATATAAAAAGGTATGTACACAATATGAATGAGAAAGATGACATGCTCATGTTGTAATCAGAAAAGATTTCAAAACTAAGAAGAGTAGCCTAGAATGATTAGCAAGGTTGCTGAGGCAGGTACTTTATCAAAAGCCACCTGATTGGAAGCCAAGGGTTTCTGCAAGATCCTTCTCTTCCCTGGGTGTTAATGCAGCTTCTAAGATTTTAAGCAAGCTAAAAAGGACAAAGTATGCCAGTTTGTAAAGACAAAAGTGTATATGGAGAAAGCACCAATCCATCAACATTACCTATGTAATCCCAGTAGTCTGGGAGGCTGAGGCAAGAGGATTGAACATTTGAGCCCAGTCTGGACAAGCTAACAACAACCCTTGGTAGAAAATAAGAGTACTGGGATACAGCTATTTGCAAACTCCCTGGGTTCAACCTTCAGAGCCCATTGCCACCCTCACATGCAACTGAAAGAGTATGTAAATTCTAAATGAATGTGCATATAACAACTCATTCTCAAATACATTGATGAAATATTAATAGAATTAGTGGGAGAAATGGGAAAATTCACAATCATAACTAAGACTATTACCTTTCTAGTAGTTGCTATAACAAATGTACAAAAAGTAGAAGTAAGTAGAAGGATTGTGGGAATATTATCAACCAATTTAACCTTACAGAGCTGAGAAAAACAATACATTGAAAATGTGTATTTATTTCAAGTGTACATGACACATTCACTATGACAGACCATCTGTTGAGAGATTAAAGAAGACTTGATAAATATTATACATTGAAATTTATAGAACCTTTTTCAGACCATAATAGAACTGAATCATGAGAGAATTATAAATTGACAAATATAAAGTATGTAATTCTATACTATACTGTGTTCGGAAATTAAACAAATTATTCTAAATATGCCATGGCTCAAAGAAAGAATGACGGGGCTGGGGATTTAGCTCAGGGGCATAAGCACCTGCCTTGCAAGCAGGCAGTCGTGAGTTCGATCCCTGGTACCGATAAAAACGAAAAAAAAAAAAGAAAGAAAAAAACAAAGAAAGAATGACAATATATATTATAAAATATTTTCAATAGAATAGCAATAAAAATTTTGAAATCTATAGGATACAGTTAAAGTGGTACGTGAGGTAATTTTATAGCTTTGATTGCTTTGATTAGAAAAGTGAATTATGATTTAAAATTAAAGATTTACAACTTTAACTTAAAAGGCAATAACAAAGAACAAATCAAACAAAAAAACTGGTAGGAGGAAACAACACATATATCAAAGGTGATCAAAAATAGATTGTTTCTTTGAAATAATAAATAAAATGAATAATTCCTAGTGAGACAAATCAATTAAAAAACACAAATTACTAACACCAGAAATACAAATCAAGATATTATTACAGATCCTACAAGCATTAAAAGAATAATACAAGGTAAGCCAATAAATTTGACAATTTGGATGTACATTATTTGAAAAAAAGTTATTGTGTATAATTAATAATAAAATATCTCCAAGAAAAAAGTATAGTCTTATATTTATTAAAGAACAAAAATTCACCATTAAAACTTTCCCACAAGGAGATTCATAATCAGATTACTTAAACGATATATTTTCTCAAGTATTTATAGAATAAATAATATTAAACTTTCATAAACTCTTTTCAAAAAGTAGAGGTTATTTTTCTATGCTATTTTACAAAGAGAGCATAAACACGGTACAAAAATCCAATATTGCAAGAAAAGAACACTATAGTCCAATACTCTTCACTAACGTAGGTGATAAAGTACCATTTACCAAAAATTATGAAATCTGGTTTACAATGCATAAAAAAATTATATGTCTCAAACAAGAGATTATTACCAAAGCACAGGCTGAATTGACATTTGAGATAAACCTGGAACTCACCACATAAAAAACCAAAGAAATGTCATTCCATGTATTTAGAACAAAAAATTTGATACAGTTCAACACCATCTTTTGTCAGTAAAACAGAAACACTATCGTAGGAAAAGTTACAGCTAACAGCACTGCTTCGTGTTAGATAACTGAAAGCTTTCCGATGAAGATCAGGAAGAAAGGGAAGATGTCTTTCCTGGAAGTGTAGGAGCTCCCAGTCATTGTTACACATAGAGAAAATCTTAGGAAAATTACAAAACTGCTACTTGAACTAATGAGTTTAGTAATGTGACAATATACAAAATATACACGCAAAAACCAATTGCACTTCCACATATTAGGCATAAAAATCAGACTCTATGTTCAAATCAGCATTCCAAAGATAAAATTTTAGAAATAAATCTAGTAAAGAATATGCAAGGAATTCATACTAAAAATTACACATAACCTCCAAGGGAAAATTTAACATATCTAAATAAATAAAAGTCTGTACCGTCACCATAGGTTGAGATTCTCCTTACTTTCAAGATGTTTATTCTTCTGAGATTGATCCATTGATTCAATTCTAATGCCAAATAAATCCAACAAGGCTTTTAAAAAATAATAAATTTTTTAAACTTCTAAAAGGCATGAAAACATACATGTAGTACACAGTCAAAGCAATTTTGAAAAAGAAAGACAAAGGCTTTTAAGATTTATTATAAAGTAGCAATAAAAAATGTTCTTATCAGTCAGCACAGTGTCCAGGCTCTTGTCCTATTCAAAGAGAACTGACTAGGAAAATTGAAGGTAACACTTTCACACTCACTGAAGATGAAAAGAAGTGAAAAACAGTGTAAAGGGAGAAAATATACCACGCATGGAGGTCATTTGAAGAATAAGAAAACAGTGACCAGAGCCCAAGGCCTCTATCTTTTGCACCCTTTTTCTGACCTCAGGGCCTAGACGTGGCCGACGTCACACTCCAGGATTCCACAGCGTTATGTGACTGGCGGGTTGTACACTACCGTCCAGCCTCCCTGCCGTGCCCCAATCAACTCTCTCACCAGGGCTTTGTAGAAGACTAAAAATATCTGTGAAACAAAACAAAGTATCTGGAAGTAAATCCTCATGTATAGAGTAAATAAAAGTTTGATGAAAGCATTGAACTGATAGGCTATTAAAAATAATAGGTTTTTCAATGTAAAACTCTGAAATATCTCAACATTTATACAGAAAAGTCTTTCAATTCTACCTTATGCCACAGACAATAACTCAAAGTATACAGGAGAATTAAACTTGAGTCAAAGTAAAGCTCCTTGAAGAAAGCATAGGAGAGTATCTTTATGATTATGAAGCAAAAAGATTTCTTACAGAAGATCCAAAACACTCTTGAAAGAATAGTAAATTGAACTTCACTAAAATTAAAAAATATTGATAAATGTTTTGAAATTAAAGCTGATGAATAAGTTGATATTGAAAAATAAAGAGCACTGATAAACATATTGCCATTGATAAAGATATTGATTAAAGAAGACATTTTTAAATTGATGAAAGAACCAAAAACTGAAAATATGTCAAATGCCTTGCACTTTGAATATATGATATCTTAAAGCTCAATTAGAAGACAAATGACACAACCCAACGGTGCAAACTACTAAACACTTCGCAAAAAACATGCAAATATGTTTGACACCACTAATTACCAGAGACGTTCTAACTCTGGGAAACCACTCCAAATCTTAGAATGTCAATAGTTGAAAGGAATGAATACACCAAATGCTATTGAGAATATTGTCACCTAGAACTTCCATACACAGAAAGTGGTAGAGTAAAATAGTCCAGTTCATTTTGGAAACCAATTCGTTGTTTTCATACAGAACACACATATACCTACCCCATGATCTACTGACGTACTCCCTGATTCTTATCTGAGAGAAAGTAATCTGAATATCCACAAAAAGACTCTTGCACAAGAATGGTAACAGGAACAATGAATGCTGAAAAGGAAAACAGACCAACTATCCATCAACAACAGAACAAATTTTAAGAATTATGGTGTTTCCCTACAATGGTGTGCTTTTTAGCATTAAAAGAGTAAACCACTAACACATGCAACCATAGGGAAGGGACTTGAAAACACTTCTCTCAACAAAAAAAGCATACAAAGTAATCCATGTTTTGTATAATTCCATTTACAAAGAGACAAAACAAATCTATGATGATAGAAATTAAAACTATGTTTGCCTTTGGAAAGAAGGGAGTGAGAACTTACTAGGAAGGGTAGCGAGCAATCTTCTCAAGTGGACATGCAGTGTATTGTGCTATAAGCGTAAGTCAATCAGTAGGAAATTCTTCAAAACCATTTTACATATACGATTAGTTTAATATCTATGCATTTTGCTACATGCTAATTATATTTCAATAAAGTAATCTCTTTAAAATAAAAAAAAATCTTGACTGATAATCCTATCTTTTCTGCTTATTAGTTACAGTCCTCAAAAGGAACCCCAACCTCCAGGTCTCCTATAAAAACACTTTGCAGCTGCCCAGAGAATGAGTTGACAAACTACAATCTAACACGATTCCACACCCACTTTTCCTCCAACCACAGCCCCCTGCACCAGCAACATTGTACCTTACACAATGTAGAAAGAGCAGGTTTTGAAAACTAGATGGACTTTTGTCTGTATTTATTACTGAACAAGATCCCAGGTAAACAAAAGTACTACCTCTTTTTCATAGTCAGGCAGATAAAACAGTTGATACACATCTTTCTAAGTAGGTTAAACACTTCTCTAGTTTGAAAAATTTGTTTTCATTAAATTTGGATATTTCCTATCTTTAAGCACTAGCTGATTCATATACTTGGAATAGAAAGACCACTACATTTAATTAACAAAGTTCCTTCCATTTTATCCCCAAGCCCAGTCAAAATCCTCTGTAAAATCTCAAGTTCCAGGACTCCTGAGCTGAGACATCCCTAAATAGAGGGCTATAAATGTCCCAAGAAACTCATCATGAGACAGTAATCTGCAAGCTGAAGTTTTGAAAAATTCCTAAACCCCTTTTCCCATCCTGGTTATGAAAACGCATGGAAAATTCTTAAAGTGAAACAGCTAAAAAGTCCCATTTGGCATGATCAGTAACATCAAGGTTTGAGCGTTTTCAAAATAAGCTTTATAATCATGCTAATTAATAACTTTCAAAGACCAGGGAAGTCAGTTTCTAAATTGCTAAAGAGGAAAAAATAAAATACTTTGATGATGCTTTGCATTTATGTTGAAATTTCAGTGAAATATTCATCCCTTGGTCTCAAAAACTAAACATGACATTAACATCCATCATTCTATCTTATTAGACCAAGAAATCCCATCACTCTCAAGGCGTGATCATAAATTTCATGTAAAAAACAATAGAATCAGATAGCAATAAGACGTAACGCCTGTTTCCTAGATAAGCCTTTTGTTGTTGCTATGATTTGGATAAGGTTTGAGTATGCTCATGTGTTGGAGGGTTGGTTTCCAGTGTAGCAATGTTAAGAGGCGGGGCTTAGGGGAAGGTCATTGCTGCCCCCCTGAATTACTATTTGACTTCCTGTCTCACCATATGATTTTTCCTCCATGCTCCTAGTATGATGCCATTGGCCTGAGTTGATAAAGCTTTGAGGACCTCATCAGAATCCATGTGATGCTATTTGGACTTCGGTCTCTAAATTTTGGAGCTAGACATCTATTTTCTTTGCAAGTATTCAACCTCGGGTATTTCATTACAGTAGTAGAAGCTGGACTAATGCATACTTATAGCCAATATTTGTCTCTTGAGAAGTTTTTAGCCATCAGTCCTTGCTGCACTGAAATGAATTAGTGTCAAGGGCAAAGGACTTCGCCAAAGTGACAGCTCCTAAAAACTGAGAAGCATTCTTCTCTAGCTGTTTGTTTCCTAAATCACTCCAAACCCACCTCTAACTGACTGAGTTGCAGACTAGATCTCATCAGACACACAATGTCCAGGTGTGATAGGGAGTCAGCATGTCTGGCCACTGGTCCCAACTCTGCCACTGTGTAACCATTGATAACCTCTTCATTCCTGTTCCTGTGCATCTCTTTGTCTAACAACATCCAGTTTGGCAATTATAGAGGTCACTTTGTGCAAATATTTCTATAAACATAAAAATATTCTTTGAAACATAGACAGCTGGGATGTACCTTAACATTCCACCATCAAATGCTCAATTTAACTGCATTGTTCCCCTCTTCCCTCCTTCTTTTCTATTGCAGTGAGCAACTCTCCGTGTATCAATGGAATAACTGCTGCAACTATTCTTAGGAATTCCAGCTCTGAGTATTTTCTAAGACAGTGGTGACAAACCTGTGGCACATATTCCTCAGTGGGCACACAGAGTGCTATCTTTCAGCTTGTGAGCCAAGTCACCCCAGCATCACCCCAGCTGCAAAGAATCGAGGAAGCGTACACATAGGGACGAGGCACTTGCTAAGAAAGCAGTAGCAGCACCACACACAGTTTTTGCACTCAGTCTCTAAAACGTTTGACATGACTTTTCTAGGACAAACCGTTCTTAACTTTGTGAATCACCCACTGAGATTTCTGTTTAAAATTAGTAATAATATCAGCAACAGCAACAACATTGCTTTCCTCCAAAAGGAAATGCTGGAGCATATGAATAGAGGTTTTTCTAGATTTGTTTCTCAACTCTGAACAAAATTCAGAGTTGATGAGCTTATCTCAAAAAGATCGTGCCATCTGTTATTATTTTTGTCTGTCAGGTATTCAGACACAGTTAAGTCTCACACTGCAAAAGTACCTCCATAAATTCCTCCACCTCTCTGCATCTTCCAACTTTATTTTTTATGATATATTACCCTTTTTATTTGTTGACTTGACTTGTTTATTTGTTGCCTTCCTGAATTGTTTCATCTACATTCATAAAGGAATATTGCACTGTAATTTCCTTACGCTTCCTATGTCAATGTTTAGTACTAAGATGATTTTGGTCTTGGAGGATGAGTTGAGAAATATTTTCTCCTCTTATAGTTGGTGTTATTTCTTCCTTAAATGCTTGGTAAAACCCCCCAGTGGAGCCAGGTAGGCATGGAATTTTCTTTATGAAAAGGTTGTTAACTAAAAATTCATTTTCTTTATTAGATACAGGGCTTCTTGGGTTATCTAATTCATCTTTGATTGTTCATGTTTTTGGAGATTTTTCTCTGTTCTACCTTAGTTAAGTTTATTGTCAAAGTTATTTATTCTTTCATTTGCTCAATAACTGTAGAAAGGATACAGTTCCCTCTCTCACTTACTGTATTCATAACTGTTATCTTTGCTCTTTTGTCAAAATCAGTGGAGCCAGAGAATTTATGATGTTTTTAGTAGTGGAGATTGAACTCAATGCCCTATGCACAATAGGCAAGTTTCTATCAATGAGCTCCACTTCCCATGAAATTTTTATAATTTATTCACTTGCTCAGACAAACAATTTTGGTTTCATTGATCTCATTCCACCCCATTTTTTAGTTTGTTTTAGTTTCCTCTGTGATTCACATTATTTTATTTTTTCTACTTATGCTTAGTTTCACTTACTCTTTTTCAAATTTCTTAAGGTGGAAGCTAAAGTCATAGATTGGGTTAATTGCCAATCTTGGTACTTTTCTATTATAGATAATTAGTGCTATAAACTTCCCTCAAAATACTGTTTTTATTGGCATCTCACAAACATTAACGTTATGTGTTTTTACTTTATGCAGTTCAAAATACTTTCAAATGTCAAATTGTATTTCTTTTTTGACAAATAAATTATTTAACAGTGTGTCATTTATTTTCCAATTATTTAGGGACTTTCCACCAATATTTCTGTTACTGAGTTCAAATTTCCTTCCACTGTGGTTATACAACATGTAGTTTACATGAAATGAATCTTGCACATTTTTATAAATAATCTTTGTGTCTCAAAATAAATTTGATCTTGGTAAAGTTCCATGTGTACTTTTTAAAAGATGTCTATCCTGTTATAGTTGAATGGAATGTCCTATAAATGTTACTCAAATAACTTCCTCTATTAATTAATGAGGAAAGGGACTTGATATCTCAGATTAAATTGTACATTTGCTCCTGTTTCCTTATCATTCTTCCTGAAACTTCTCTCTGGGCAGTAAGCTACAGCAATTACAGGACTTTCTCATTTGTTTTCCAATCTTTGGAAGCATATCTGTTACTGCTTAATATCTAATGTCACTTTTATACGTGTAATTTGTCCATTTTTTTTAGGCAGGAAGGTATTTCTCATCCTCGTTATACCACTTTGGCTGGAATATGCATACCAGGTTGTTATTTTTGACATCTGCTTCTTTCTTATTTACCTTAAGCCCACATTTCTCATCAAAATATCTTTTCAAGGGTAATAGTTTTTCTCCATTTTAATTGCTTTTTCTCTAGTTCAAAATGTAAATAATTTAATGACTTTCCTAGACTTGCTGTATAACCAGTGATTTCCAAAAGGGGTTCTTTTATCTGATTTGCCAAAGCCTCATCTTCATTCGTCCCTCAGAGAGCACCAGGAAATCCTTTGCAGCAGCAAAAGTTCATCCACCATAAATTCTCACAACGCTTACAAAATGAAGAGTGGATAAATAAACCACAGAATGGAATGTGTTAATTGCAACATATGTGTGCCCAATTCAAAATTATATCAAGGAAATTTATATCAATAATATCTAATGGTTTTTATAGTTCAAAAAGAGATTAATTAGTATCATAGAAAAATATGAACCAGCCACTGACAATGACCCATACACATATGAAAAAATGCTCTGTTTTCAGAGAGATGAAATTGCAATTCTAGTAACACACCAAGCACCTTCTATAAATAGTAAGGTATCAGAAAGTCTTACAGTATCAAGGGTGGGCAATAGGAACCATAATAGGCTGTTGGAAATATAAAAATAAATACCGCCACTTAGAAGAATAATTAAATTTGAGAACATAGAGCCATGTAACCTAACAATTCTGCTCTTGAGTCTTTGCCCCAAAACCTTCTACAAACATATATAATGATATAAATATGAAAATGTCCTAAAATATTTCTTGTAATAACAACCCAAATGCATATAGGATGTTACAAGGAAAATAACTAGTCATGCAATGAAATACTATACTGGAGTGAAAAGGAATGAATTGTATAAACTGTTAACGTTATGGAAGCATCTAAATAATAGTGTAGAAAAGATGAAAGTTACAGAAAATTTTGGTGTGATTTTATAAAACCTAGAAGTAAGCAAAATATCGTATTTACTTAGAGACAAAATATATCATTATAGCTTTCTCAAAGCAGAATGTGAGATAAGCACTTATATACAGATACTTTATTTGAAAATTGATTCCAGGAAACACTTAAAGGAGAGAGAATAACTTAGAGGGAAGGGAAGGCAGCCAACAAAAGGTGTGTTACTTAGCCAGATACCACCACAGATAATTGCAGCTTAACCTGCAGGGAAAGTTTACATTTCAGGATATCTCATCCAAGGGGGTAAGGAGTCAGGGTATTTATATGCTAACTCCATCTGTCTTTGGGGGATATTGAAAGAGAGATATTAATTTCTCACCACTTCTCATCTGCCACATGGTGGCGAAGTAACTTCTGATGCCAGAGAAATCCTATAGACAAAAGAAAAAAAAGTGCAGTTACTAAAAATTGCATGTTGATCCCAAATCTCTGAAATGGAAAGGGAGACAGACCACTGCTAAGAGCACAAAACATTCATGGCACGGGTTTCTACAGTGAGAACAGTGGTTCCCGTGATGACTAGCATCAGAGTTTGACCAAGAAGAGGTCCATAAATGTTCTGGTCATTTTATTTCTGGGGCTTTGTGGTGGGTACTGGTATGAAACAGTTCACACGCATGATTGGGTAAACAGGGGAGCTAGTTGCAAAGATGAGGCCAAGGTGCTGGAGAACACAGAGAGAGCAAGGGCTTTTACCTACTGGCTGGGTGGAGGGGAGAATGGCTGGGAAAGCTCCTGGAGCGAGGAACTGAGTAGAGCCTAAAGAGGGGGAGCCAGGGGCTTCAGTCATGCCTTAGTTTGCTCAGTCCCTCCAGTTTCCCCATCATGCTTTTATGGGTTCCCCAACAGTAAGACAGGTGGGGAGGGCCAGACGACAGTCAGCCAGGAGGCAAGGAGAAGCCAAGGGCAACTGATAAATGTTACTTAAATTTTTGTATTTTTGAGTGGGATTCAGTACCACTTGATACATTTTAAGAGTACATCTCTAAATAGCTTTGTGTATTATGTGTAGACACCCAAACTTGACAAATCACTTGGTCCTCCTCTGGGTCCAGTTCTCCAGCCTCAGCCAGGGTCTCCTCCTTGATCTGTCTTTGGTTATCACTGGGTTCTTCTGTGATCCTGTGAATTCTGCATCCTTTCCAGGGATTAGAGTCTCAGTACATGTTGTTCTTTGCCATGCAATACTTTTCTTAGTCTTTGTTCATCCAACCCTAAATGTTCAAGTCGTAAACTCCGTTTTAAATGTCTCACTCCACAGAACGCTTTCCTGTGGTGTCAGACCATCTAAGAGCCCTGATGTCCACGCTGCTTGTAAATAAGGCTCCTTGATAATTCCATCACAGTAGCTTATGTATGCATCACCAGCACTAGCAATGTAGCAATAGTCATGATCTCTTTCTGGTCTGAGGAAATTAACTTTACTTGTGAATTAACCAATAAATTTGGGAACTGAGGCAAAAATAGAGAGTCTGGCATTGTTTATCACACAGCAACAGGCACTTTAGTGGACAATGATGGAATTTTGAAAAATCCATTATTAAAGTATTTATCACTTTATCATTGCAACACAATGCTTATTTTGTCTCAGGACATTACTTCCTTCTAGAATTCATGCCTAACATCAATGCCCTTAAAAGCAGAATGGACCTCAAGAAAGTCTTACATTACTGAAGAAACACTTCAGGGAGTTTGACTTGCCATGAAAAGGTGAAGCAATATGGCTCTGAAATTCCAGAAGGACTTAATTGTGGTGCAAGGTGAAACAGAACAAATGTAAAGACACAATGTAAACATCTAGTCATTCATGCTCTATTTTCTGGAGAAGATCAAGTTGGAATACAAGGGACAAAATCTTTCACCCTATTTGCTCCTGGTTCTGTTTTGTGTCATACATTATTTTACATTTTGGTTAATATTAAGTCTCTTAGCACCACACATCTGCAACTTTGGCCAATCAATATATTCAGGGTTTATGAACCTGATAATTAAGTCAAGGAAATGGAAACAACCTGAAGTCAGTAACTAAGCATATTCTGTCTTAGTTCCTTTTTACATTGCTGAGACAAAATACCCAACACCCAAAATTAAAAGAGGAAAGGCTTGTTTTGGCTCACAGTTTACAGAGGTTTCAATCCACAGTCGGCAGGCTCTAAGGCAAGATTGCATGGCAGAGGCACATCCCAGAGGAAAAACTATTCATGGTGTAGCAGGCAAAAGGCAGCAAGAAGCAAGCAGCAGCTGCAGCAGTCTGCCTTTTTCTGTCTTTTTAAATTCTATCCAGGCTACATTGACTGGCGCCACCCACACCCAAGGTCGGGCTTCCATTATCCATATCCATTAATTTCAATGTCATATCCTTAGTCCACATGCACACATCTTAAATCCAGCCACCTGCAAAACACCTCATCTATGGCCCCATCTATGACCTCATGAGGCTTTGGGGAGACATAAATAACAAGCCATAATATTTCACCCTCTATCCAGACAAATAGGAAGTTTAACAACACAAGAACAGGTTAAAGTATATGTAACATCAGGGGTTCGTAGAAGGGGCTGAATTAGAGAAAAAGAATTGAGTTAGAAAGAACCAAAACCTATGGTTCCCACCAAAGAATCCATGGAGCCAAACTAGTTGGGGTCTGAGGAGATGGAGGAGTCCAGGGCTGGGTAGTGTCTTTTAAAGGTCTTCCTAAATTTCCCTACCACAAGCTTCTCCCCATACACATGACTGGCCAAAAGACATTGATCCATTGGAATTATGGCTGCTCCAAGAAGGACTCATTGGCTTAAGAAATGATGATCCTTTAAAAAGTTATGAATGCATACATACTTGGCATGAAATATAGAAAAGAACAAGGAAGAAAATGCTAACTACCCAAAATACAATCACTCAAAACTAAGTATGCAAGTATTTGGGGGCTTTATTCTCATATTCTTGTTCCTTAAGAATGTCGAATACAAGTGCTTGTGTGCACATGTGTGTGTGATGTGTGTGTGCAAGCATGTGCCCACTGCATGTGCTCTTTGTTGGGTGTCATATGCTAGGTGTGTTGTATATGAGCATTGCTGCTATTATATGGTTTTGGGTCCAGTGCAGTGGGTTTGGGTATGTGTATGGTGGATGTGAGAGTGTCTGTGTCATATGTGCTGTGTGTTTTTATGTGGTGCAAGTGCTATGTATGTGTTTGTGTTATGTGTTTATGCATCATCTGTGCTATATAGTTTTCTATTCCTGCACTATACATGCTGTTAGGTAGTGAGTGTGTGTGTGTGTGTGTGTGTGTGTGTGTGTGTGTTGTGCTGTCTGATGTGTGAATTCTGTATGTAATTGTGAGTTTGTTATTTTTGGGAGTCATGGGCAGCAGAAAGGCCAGTGGGAGTGACATCGTACCCATCTCAGAATTGTTCCCTTATCAGGGTACATGACACAGAATCCTCAGTACCATCATGAATTCTGCTTTACTTTAAAACTAAATTTCAAAATTTTAAAAGAAGTTCATTTAAGTAAAAATAATAATCAATTAACTGAATAAATGTTGAATGGGATGTGGCAAACACTTTTCAGGGAAGTTTTGAAAACATTGTGCTAGAGGAGATTTGAACCCTTTCCAATAATTCAATGATAAAAACTCTGAATTTTCATTCAGAAATTTTAAGAGGCAGGAAACTGCTAAGCTGGAGTAAGAAAGGAGTCAAGATTCTTGCTCTCTGACTAACCAAGTCCAGAAAGGGGTTGTGCCCCTTCACCTGTGGACAGGCAAGGAGTTACCATGGTCACATGGACAAGGTGGCATCATGGTAGCATATGGAAATATGACCGGCTTCTTTGCTCAGTGGCATCCCTCCAGAAGCCCAGTGTCAGCCTGGCTTCTTTCTATGTAAAAAAACAGGCCTTTTTTTCTCTTGTTTTGGCCTCTTTCAAGACTTTTCTTTTTCACATGGAGGACGAATCCAGGTCCAAGGCTGTGGAAAAAGATTTATGGTACAAGGATCCATGCAAGCATAGGCCCCTCCCTGAGCCCAGAATACCACCACTGTGACTGACCACACCTTGGCCCTGGGGCATGGCAATAACTTACAATGGCAATGCCTTCCTAGACCTGCCTTGGTCTTTCTTCTATGACTATCCCTGTCAAGGTTCCACAGCAGGCATTTTACATGCAGTTCACATACTGCTTTTGTTTACATGATTATTTTCCCTAGACAAACCTATGCAGGACATATTATACAATCAAGTGAAAAAGAAAAGAAAAACTATGGTGAATGTTGAATGTTTAAATTTAAAAAAAATACGCTAGAAGTCAGATTACCCTTAGTACTCTCCAAATATGCTCCTTGCTTCAAACATACTTACCTAATCATTCTTGCCACATTGCGAAGCATTTTTGAAAATCTTCTTTCCTGAGTATCTTTGGTTGAACAGTTTTGGCTGCCATGATGTCCTGAATCGCTTTAAGACATTTACCTTTCACGGTCATTTCAACTTTGGTAAGAAACAGAAGTTGTACAGTGACAGATGGCCAGATCCAGGAGATAATGTGGATGAGGACACATCACAGTATCTTTATTTGACAGAAACTCCCATAAATACATTGAATCAACCCAGAACATTGGGGAAGCCATGAAAAGACACTCACAAAAGAGGGCTTGAGGATTGCTTCACAAAGTGGTAGGACTGATGGGATCCATGTGTTTGGAGTGAGAGAGAGCCTTTCAAGGGAGATTAATGCCAACATATCATTTACCATAGTAAATTTTATTTATTTAAAATTCACCATATTTTTTGGTCAGTACTCCTCCCAATCCATGAGCAATGCATGTATCTCAGGAAAACTGTGAAGGTGACATTGGCTCACTTTGAGTTTTTGGTACTTTCATTAACAAGGTAAAACTCTGCTTTAGAGTCACATAGGTATTCAGAGACCCAGTTGGCACCTACACTAGGTGCCCAGATCCTTCTCTCTCACATATTATGTGGTACCCAGATTCTGTGGTACCCCATATTCTGTGGTTGAGCCCTCTGAATGTAACTCTTACCCCACCATCTCCAGTGCCCCAGCCCTCCCCCCTGCAGCCTCAAGACTCTACCCTGTACAGTCATCTTCTCCCAAGTGCCCCCTCTAGAGGACTTGGGGCTGTTTGCCCTCTCCAGGCATAGAGCAATTTCTCTCTGAGACAGGCATGGAACATAATGAATGAACAAGACCTTAAGGAAAACAGAGAGGAAACCATATTTTTCTTTCTTTCCAGATAAAAATAATATGCCAGCATGTCAGAATCTCCTGTGACAGAGCTAATGTCCAGGAGCGAAATGAGAAAGAATGCAACCTCCTCTTGCTAATGTGAACATAACAATCCCCTCTGAAGAGCAGGGAGCCACAAAAATCCTTCTCCAGAGATGGAACTGGGCAAGACCTGAGAAAGTTCTAAAGGAAAAACCTTCCCTTTGCTTCATTTTATCCCTATTCGTTAAGTACAGCTGGAAAGTATCTGTAAAAGTTAACCTAAAGCTTAATGGCTTATGTAAGAATGCCTTAATAAAAATATGTTGGTATGGTTATTGAACTGTACAATGAAACCCCTCCCACTCAATACTTTCCAGTCTAATTTCTGTCTGAAGCTTATTCAGCAAACCAAAATGCCAATGCTTTCCTTCAATTTCCACTTCTTTGAACCTGCTAATTTACGAATAAGAAAGGATTTATTTGTGTTATTAGCTACATGTAACCTCTTGTTGAAAAAGTGATTTTAAATACTGAAATCCTAAGATGCTTTAAGATCCACCAGATATCTAAAGGATGACTTTGATTTTTTTCTACAAGCTGTGTTTGATTTACATCAATTAGATCCTCCCCATAAGGTATCATATCACAGGAAGGCTAATAACCCAGAAATAACCTCATTAAAAGAGACAGCATATCGGTCTAAACAGAATGAACTCTAAGCAGAAAAATTAGTGACCTGGAAAGTAGCAGGAAGAGGTAATGGCAGTACCAAGGAAAAAATGCATTCCTGTTAGCAAGTCAAAGGAGAAATCACCAGCAATAAAGTCAAAACACAATAGAGGCAGAAGCTGAACATTTTTAAAATGTTTTTAATCTGTTCAAGTCCTGTAACATGCAATTTTTTTTCTCTCCCAGTCAAAAGTGGTCTCTTGATTTGCGGTATATATTCCCCACAGACTCAAACACAAGTGACCCAGTACCAATCCATTCCTATCCTGGAAGTACTGACTGCATCTCTGTGCTCTATGGCTTTGGGAGCTCTGAATCTTTCCACCTTCGTGAATAGATGCCCAGGTGTATGAGCTCCTCTTTGACCATTACCTGCCTGACACCACCCACACAAGGCCTTTCTCTCCTTCTCGTGCAGACCCTCCACTTGGTTATACAGAAATCACCAAGGGCACCAGGTTCTCCTCTGACAGTACATGCTGATTCAAGGGCCAACTCCCGTGACCCTCCCTGAACCCTCTTGTATGTGAAGTGGCAATAATAAATAAATAATAAATAAAGCAAAGCAGAAAATGGTCACAGGAGAGGGAGATCATTTTTAACTACAAAAAGCAACAGAAGGAGGATGTGGTCATGCCAGCCTCAAGCACCTGATACTGAGAGGTCAGACTTCCCAGAGAGATTCTCGGAGCTGCATTCAAATGGAAGCCAGATGAAATAATTCTAGCATGAGGGAAGTTCAGATAGGAGGACCATAAGTTCAAGTCTATCCTGGACAAATCAGCAAGATCCTGACTCAAAAAACAAAACAAAAAAAAAAAAAAAAAAAAAAAAAAAAAAAAACACTGAATCTATAGTTTATTGTAAAGGCGCTGGGTTGAACCCACAGTGCTACATGTAAAACAGAGGTACCCATTTCCTCAATAAGTAAGAGTAATGCTTAAATACACAAATAAGATAAAACTATGCTTGAAATGCCCATGTGTTTTTATATAGCACATTAAGACTAGGGTTGTGGTTATACTAATGAGAACCTCTCAATTAGCTCTTGCGCAAATTTTCTATTGCTTATGCTTGGTCAGGTACAGAAATCATCTCTTCAGGCACCATGGACTTTGAGTATTTCCTTAGGAGCATAAAATGCAGGAGCCAGAGTCTTTGCTCAGCCCAAGAGAAGCATCAGAAAGTCCACTTGTGATATTATGAAACATATTTGGTTTTCAACTCTATATCCTGGCACACAACTCCTAGAATGCTTGGTATTTTCAACATGCTTGAGTTTTCGTGTGTTAATAAGTTGATCCATGGCTAGCTACCCCTAGGTAGCTTCAGAATATGGCTGATCAGTAGAAAGACCAGGGAAGAATTAAAGATGGAACTTTAGTTCCGCCCCAAACACTGGGGAGGAGAGACCAGCTGAGGTTAAGTGGATCGACAATGACCAATGATTTAGTCACTCATGTCTACATGACAAGACTCCAGAAAAACTTGAAGGGACACGGTTCAGGAGTTCCTAGATAGCTGCACAGGTGGAGGTGGAGGTGCAGGATCCTGGAGAGTGCCTTCCACTCACCTACAAGGCACAGAAGCTCCCTATACCTTGCCACAGCCATCTCTTTTTTCTTTCTATTTCTTTTTTACCTTTGGGTTCCATGAGCCACTATAGTAAATTAATCAGTTCCTGAATATGAGCTGATAGGAATCCCAATTCACACCCATCAGTCAGAAGAACAGGCCACAATCAGAGGCTTCTAACTGGCACTGGAAGCGAGGGCAGGGACACTTGGGAATGGGCCCTCAACTAGTGGAACTGGATGCTGTTCTTGGAAAGTAGCATCAGGATTGAATGCAATTAGAGGACACCCAGCTGGTGTCCCCTGCAGAAACAATTGCTAGCATGATATGTAAGGAAAGACTGCCATACATTTTTGTCACAGACGTCTTCTGTGTTGATTGTTGAGAATAGAAAGGAAATTGAGTTTATCTGTTCATCATCCATACAGAGCAGGAAGTAGGGGTCCAGGAGACCCAGCAGGAAGGACTGAGATCCCAGCTCCAAATGACCCATGTAGGGGCCCTTCTGGGGATCTGAGCTTTGGAGCCTCCACAGATTCCTTGGTCTGTGTCTTTTCTCTGTTACTCCCTCCTTCCTGTGCCACCTACCTACCTAGCTACCAGTGGCAAGTAAAGCCACCACATAGAAATCACCTCTCTCCGCTTTAAAGCAATTCCTGAGCAACATGAAATATGGGAGCATGAGTCCTTGCTCAAACCAAGAAAAGGGTCAAAAAGTCCACACATGATACTACGAAGGCTGTATTTGTCTTTCAACTCTACTTCCTGATATTTAGTTCCTAAAAGCCTTGGAATCTTAAACATGATTGTGTCATATGTATGAGTAAGTTGGCTTGGGGCCGGCAGCCCCTAAGTAGCTTCAGGATGGGGTTGATCACCTGATAGACCTTGTAGTGGGTTGAGGTATGGAGGGAGATGTGGGTTAAGTGGGTTAGGTGTTAAGGATTCAATGAAGAAGTCTGACAGGACACTTGGTTCTTCTGCACCAGCTCTCCTATTTCCTCACAAGATCACACACGCAGTTGGACAAACCACTCCGGGCTTCTGTGGCCTTGGTCACACAACTCTCCCAGTTTTGAGGTCATGATCTTTTCCTTTCCCAAAGAACCCTCTGGGCATGTTCAATGTCACCTTTCAATGAAAACCAAACCCACACCTGCCTGTATCCCTCCTTGCCTCTTCCTACCCTAACCTACACAGCCTCAGGCTCTAGTTCCCCTCCCTGTCCTCGGAAGACTTCTGAGGGCTGAGGCCGAGGATGCTATGGACACTCACAGCATCATCTTCTGGCCTAGCTCTAGAATCACAAGACCCTTCCCTTCGGATCTTTTTTTTGTTGTTGTTGTTCCTTAACATTCTAGGAAGATGATTCGTGTGCATTTTAGAACACAAACCTCAGACCTGGACTTTTGCACGAGCTGTGCAAGCAGCTTGGTGAGGACAGTGGCCAGGAATAATTGCTGCTTCATGTCTTCTTTTACCAAAACAAAAACAAAAAGAAAGAAAAAAAAAGGAAAGCCAAAATGTTAATCAGACATCAGGATTTTTGTTATAAAGTCTCATGAAGTTTGCAGTGGACTCAGTAACATTCTTTCTGTTTTGTCATTTTGTTTTGTACTGTTTTGTTTTGTTTTGCTTTCTTTGCTTTGCTTTGTACTGGAGAATGAACCCAGGGAATTTTGCTAAATTGCCTAGGATGGACCGGAACTTGGGATCATTCTGCCTCAGTTTCCCAGAGTTCGTAGGTTTCAGGCATGTGCCACCATGCCTTATTTCAATCACAGTTTTCACTGTGAATTACCAAGCCAGTCCTTTATCTAGAGACTGTACACCCTCTCCTAGAGGATGAGCAACTTAAAAGGAGCACCCAGCCACCCGCCTCTCACACAGCCCAACCAGCTGTAGCCCAGAGGTGGGAAGAAGTCACATGCTGAGAAAGCTCAGGGTATCTGCTTCTTCGTCTCCTGCAAGGAAACAAAGTCCTATGCTCTAACTCCCACCTGCTGCAGTGGGCTACGCTGGCATTGCTCACAACATCATTAAGGCAGAGGAAATAACTGCAAAGCATTTCACTCCACTCTGTGAGAATTGCCAGAAAGCTAAGAGCTTCTTAAGCAGATTCGTTCCAAGCCATTTGGGCTCTTTCTATAAATAAAGCTTTAGACAATTTCAGAAAAGCATATTTATTTACCTGATACATCATAACCGCTCCTTCGAAGCCGTTAGCCCTGTCGGGTGATCTTCAAGCACTTAGTTTCCTTTCTCCCTAGTTAGGCCTCTCAGTAGGGAGGAAAAAGTGGAGTTTAACTCCTTGGAGGAGCAGGTACCTGACGGGACACAGTGGTCCTCACCGAGGGCTCGCTTTGATCCAAGCCATTAACACAGAGCCAGTAGCAGATGCCAAGGGGAAATTGTTAATAAGTAGTGACTGCAGAGCCCAAGCCAGCACAAACATTTCTCAAGTGGTTACAGGCTACAGGGAATGGGTAAGAAGAAAAGTGGCAGGAACCGTGGTGTTTTTCTCAGAACAGCAGGGAAAGAACAGAGGAAGGACAATAGGAGACACTGTCTTATGTGATCACAAAGAAAACGATGCTTTCTCTTTCTATATTTCACTGCCATTCTCCACTCAAGCTGTATGGAATTGTAGCCCATGCTTTTTCAGCGTTAGCACTATGGAGGCTCTGGGACAGGCTAACACTTGTCACGAACTATCCCATGGAGTTTAAGATGCTTTGCGACATCAGCTTCTACCCACTGGACGCCAGCACTCACTGTAACAACTAAGTGTCTCCAGACACGGGCAAATGTCCCTCAGAAGCAGAATCATTTTTCTAAAAACAATTTATGTATTTTCCCCCCTGGTACCTCGGATCAAACCCAGTGCTTTATACTATGCAACATCCCAATCCTTTATTTGTTAATTTTTCATTTTGAGATACAGTCTTGCTAAGTCACAAAGTTGCCCAGGCTGGATTCAAGCTTGCAACGCTCCTGCTTCATTATCCCAGAGTTCTGGGATTGTAGGGGTGGGCCACCACAAACAGTGGCCAGAATCATTTCTGATTTAGAAAGGTTGGTTCAGACATAGAGATGAACTTAGGAGTCAGTGCAGAGGAAAACAGTCAAAATCAAATGGACTTGGAATCAATTCGAACTCTTGACACTTCCAAGGCAACTTTGATCAAATTCCTTTACATTTTGGTCTCAATGTTCTCACCTACAAAATGGGACTGCAGATGCTCCCTGATTTACAATGGGTTACATTCCAACCAACCCATCACAAATCAAAAATATCATCAGTCAAATAATCAGTTAATATACCTGACAAACCAGAATAACTTAGTGATACAGTATCTTGTGGAGAATAAACTGTACCCCCTCATAATCATCTGGTGGCCTAGGGGTAGAATTTCTGACCATTGTCTCATATCTTGAAAGATTTTCATTGCATATCAATAACCCAGGAAAAGATTCAAAATTCAAAGGAGTGTTTCTATCAAGAGCACACCATTGTAAACTCAAGAAATTATAAGTCAAACTGTAGTAAATCGGGGACTATTTGTGTAATTATGATGCCAATCACATAAGATTGTAGTGAGAAATTACTGTTCATATCATATTCTTAGAACAAAGGTTAGCATAACTTAGATTGAGCTTTTGTTATAATTATAATAATAATAATAATAATTATTATTATGTCTATCAGGATGGAAAAGGATCTCTGTCACAACCTAAATCAGGAACCTAAAGTTCCTCTAACCAATCTTCCTTCTACAAGAAATCTTTGTACGGAAACTGAGTTGGAGTCATGACCCTTGACCATAAGCAGTTCTAGTTCATGAAGGCCTCATAGAAACTGCTGTACTAGTAAGAATTTGAAATCCACACTTAAATAGAAGAGGAATATCCCAGAATGCTGTGGGTAGGTCCAAATTCCAGAATACCAAAAGCAGTGGAACCAGTGTTACCAAAGGGCAGAAGCAGAGCAGCCCTAGGAACTGTGTAGCGAGTGTTTCGTGGTGCTGTCAAAGTACAGTCTCTAGGGTTAGTGCCAATCAGTTTGCCTTTTTCTATTCTTGCATCACCCTACTTAAGAGGCAAAGTACCAAGGGAAAATGTGATTGGCTAGGTTGGAGCATTATGTTCATTCTGGCCTGGGTGGGCAAAAGGAAGCCTTGGTTGACAAGCCTGGAAAGCTATTCCCAAAAGAGAAGGGGAAGAGTTCTTACTAAAAGGAAACTAGAGTGTTGTTATCCCTAAAAAGTAACAGACACTGGGGCTATGTGGACAAAAGTAACAGATACTCACCACACTTCTCTATCCAAGGATGTCCCTGTCTGCAATTTGTTGCAGCAACCACCAAGTGTCACATCAACAGAGGAAGCAGAAATACTCTACTTGGTCAGCAAAGCAGTCACCCCTTATGAATGGGTCATCTGTTCCAAGCCCTTCAATGGATGCCTAAGCCATGGAAAATACTAAACTCTGTGTACTGTTTATTTCTACACATTCATACCTACGTTGAAGTTTAATAAACAAACTAGGCACAACAAGAGATTAATTGACAATAACTTGTAATCAAATAGAATTATAATGATATATTGTTATTATACAATATATTGTTGTTGTATGTATATTATCTTGCCACTCAAATTTATCTGTTATATTTTTATTCATCTTATGATAATGTGAGATGATACAATATCCATGTAATAATGAGAGTGAAGTGAGCGATATAGGCTTTGTGACATAGCCTCAGGTTATTAATTAAGCACTGAGCACTGAGGTAGCTCAACATTCAACCTGATAACTAAGCAGTAGCTAATGGGAGGGTGGGTAGCAAATAAAGTACTGGTACACTAGACAAAGGGATGATTTGTGTCTTGTGCAGTACAGTAGGCAAGATAATGTAAGATTTCATCACACTACACAGAACAGTACAGTTTAAAGCTTATGCTTATTATTGGAATTTTCCATTTGATATTTAGGTAACTAAAATCATGAAAATTTAATCTGAAGATAAAGAGAGTCTACTATGTTCACTTCCAAACTCATCGCAAGCCCCAAAATAAGACTCACATCCTTTAAAGTGATCTGAAATACTAAGGAGAGAAGATACTTCATGAAAGGCTTTTATTTATTCCAGGGTGAGAAAGCTGGGGCACTTTGCTCCCACTAGGATCAACAACAGCCATCATATCTCCCATGCTCTCAGAGCTCTGTCCCTTATCACTTCTTCCTGTCCTCAGAATCTCCCTTCATCCCAGAAGGACTAAACTGAGTCTTGACACTCAGTTTTCCCCTATCCCTACCGATGTCTGATTCTCATCTCCAAATGGGACTACAAGCATGATCAAGTCATGCCTGGAAGTAAGTCCCCAGCACTAATTAATCCAAATTTTCTTTATGAACTAAAACCAGGGAGATGAACAGAAATAAACAAGGCCTCTGTGGGACTAAAGCTCAATGTTGAGCTAAGCAAGAGTGAAGGTTGGCAAGTCCAAGGTATTGATTTGTCAATACATGAAACACAGCCTGAGAGTCCTTGTTTCTGCTGAGGTTACTATTTCTCCCGGAAGATGCTCTTGGCTTTAAAGTGTAGCATGAAAGCTTCCCTGAGATGGCAGGATAAGGGAGATGTTAGCCACGCAGAGAGAGTAACTTGGCACCTGAGATCCATTAATATTTTAAATGTGGAAGGCATCCATTCCAGGGCTTACTCATTGCTTCCTGGGGCAGAATCCAGGTAAACAAATTTGCAACATCATTAAGAACAGAATATTCACTTTTGCATCTTGTTCCTTCATCCAATAATGGTGATAAGCTAACTTTTCAGATATAAGTAGCATCTTTCAGACAATAGGATCAAGGGTCTTAACTACATACATACCCATGGTTTCTCCATCATTACATCCTGGGAGACAGAATTTAAGTCATGATTTTATTAATGATTCTTGAAGGATTGGATCAGGTTTTCCAAGGACTCAGCAAGGAAGACATCAGAATGAAAACTTTAAAAAAGAAGAGGAATAAACAAACTTAGGACACTTTGTTCTCCACATAGAACTTTTTCTACTAAAGAGAAACAAAAATAAAGAAATAATCAGAGGTCATTCTACGGGCAGAATCTCTAGCCAGGATACACTATGATTTGTTGAAAGAAATACAGTCCCTTCTACTTACTCCTTGCAGAGATGGTTCCACCTGCATCAGTTCATCCAGGTGAAAAAAGCAAGAATCATTTCAAGCCACGTGCTTTATTTCAGTAAAGAGATCACTCATGATAGCAATAAAAAAACATCAAAACTTCAATAATTTTAGCCAAAGCAAAGGAAACTGAAGCACAAAATGGAGTCTATTTAAGAAGTAATAACCTGTTTTTTCAAAATTTTAAGATTTGACTTTAGCAGAACCATGTCAGATCCTTGAGGGCCTTTGAAGACCTACTATCAGAATGTCAGTGGAAAAGAAGTGTCTTTTTAAGGATGATAGGCTGAAAAGAACTCTTAAGACTGCATTTCATAGTTAGAATTTTGCATTTTATACACATGACCCACATGCATTTTATAGCTGGCCTGGAACTTTGGCCTGGGTTATGGGGCCCCAGATGTTTCTCTACCCAGTGTGCTCTCTCTGAGGATAATCCAACCCCCTACAAAGTTCAGGTCAGAAGGACCTCTTCTACGAGGGCATTTGTGAACCCTCTAGTCCAGTTCTTCCCTGCCAGGTGTTTGCTCCCTCCTGAATGACATCAGCACACTTTGAACAGACATTTATTATTGCTCTTCCCATTGTCAGCTCTAGGAAGACACCTGTTTCCACCCATAGGCTTAAGTTTTGCATGCTGCAAGTCTAAGGACCCATAACCAACTCCTGGACAAATTCACAGGTGCATGAGTTAATTCTGTGTTGGACTAGCCTGCTCATGGGAACCAAACCCAGGTCAGAAGAAGACAAGGCATCAGATAAGAGTTTCCAGCCATTTTACCCGTTATCACAGCCTTACTTACACAGGTGAGTTTGAGTGGGAAGATCAGCAGGAGACTCCACCCTGGGCCCCATGGAGAGCCACTCCACAGGTGCATTCTGCAATCTGCAAGGATACAGGGCTGACTTGACTTAATAAACTAGAGACCCTTGTCTATCTCAGCATGTGGTGGGAGTTGAAGGGCCCCTGGGAGTCTCCCCAGCAGCTCAAATGCTGCCCCTTCCTAATGTGCTTCCCATAAGAAATTGGTAGGGAACGTAAAGGAGAGAGAATCAGCTGCATGGAAGAAGGAAAGAGCGTCAGTCATGGAAGGATTCGTGGAAGTGGGTCAAGCTTGACCATTCCATGTTCCTAGGACATAAGTGACCAAGTCTACATAGCATGCACACCTCTGTAGTGTATTTGCCTACTTCCCTTGCAGAACCTTTCTAGGGCGACTTTTATCTGTCTCTGTGTCTGACACTAACCATGTGTCTCATAAGCATATAAAGAGTATGGTAAGCAGCACATGGGAGCCAAATCCAGCCAGACTTTGTCTCCCGTCCAATGAGTCAGCACTGCCTAAATCACCAGCACAGCGCTAATGGACTGCCTTCACAAGCAGCATCTCTTCTCAAGTTCTCCAGAGTCCTCCTACCTTCTGATCTTAATTACTCATTTACAATACCTAAATAGCCCTAGTAAGCATTTGCATTCGCTACTCTTGACACAAGCGAATAAAACATGGGAAGGATTCTGATATGAAGGAGGCATGTGCCAGGTGTGATGATGCATGCCTGAAATCCCAGCTCTCTGGGTGGCTGAGACAGAAAGATCTCAAGCTAAGCCTGGGCAACTGACCAACTGAGCAAGACTATATTAAAATTTAAAAAAGAAAAGGGCTGGGGATGTAGCTTAGTGTATGGGCCCTGGGTTTGATTCCCAGATTCCTCAAACTTCCCACACACCTATTCCCCAAAATAAATAACACATGCAGGTGGCAGGAAAGCATGAAGGAAAAGATTGAAAATTGACACAAGGGGCTTCATACATGGGTTTGGTAATGGTGAGAAGGCACCTGCTACGGGAGAGAGGCTGTGGACAAGCAGGGAGTTGAGAGTCTAATTATAGGACTGATTTCTGGGTTTAGGACAGGGGGAATCTGATCTTCACCCAACATTTACCAAAACTATCCTTCTTACTATCTCTTGGTAATTTTTGTTTTGTCTGCACATCATATTCTAAAATTTACTTTTACAAAATTTTGTCTAACTTTGAAAAATATTAAACCTCATTCCATGGAACAGTCAACACAAAATTCCCAAGTTCCATTTTCTGGTTGCACATCTTCTGATATACATCTCAAGTTGAGCATCCCTTATCCAAAACACCTAAAACTGGAAGCGTTTCAGATTTAGGAAATTTTTTCAGGTTCTGAAATATTTGCAAATCATATGAGATATCTTAGACATGGGGAATAAGTTTAAATATGAAATTCATTTCTGTTTCATATACACTTTAAACATGTAGCCTGAGGGTACTTTTAAATAATATCTTTAGGGCATCTGCATTTGACTGCAACGCATTACACTGAATCAGGTGTGAGATTTTCCTCTTAGAGCATCATATGGGCATTCAAAAAGTTCTTGCTTTGCGAACATTTTAGATTTTAGGCTTTTTGATTAGGTGTGCTCAGTTAGTAAGATGTTACCAAACCAGGCTCTGTTATTACTTGAATTTATTTGTTTATTTTTAAGACAAAGTTTCCACATATTGCCCAGGCTGAGCCTGAACTCCAGCACCCAATGATCCTCCACTTCAGCCTCCCAAACATGGGGACTGTAGCAGCAGCATTTCTGGCTTCCTGTGAAATTGTTGAACCCACAGATCCAGGGGACTCAAGTTCCACATTGAGAAATACGCCTGAGTCTTTCTTTATTCAAAAAAAAAAAAAGCAAGATTTAAACAAGGCCTCCATTTAAATGAAGCCACTTTTTTGAAAAACAACTCAGTGTTGATGAAGCAGGATAGATTTTTGCAACTTTCTGGGGCCTGGGATCTTAATATTCCTCTCAAATCCAACAAGTTGTGGTAATTCCTCTCCTGTGCTTTCCCATTTCTCTTCACCTCGTTTCAACCACGCTTTTATTAACCTGGACCCTATGAGTTCAACGGGCCAGTACAACTGGAACCTCAATCCATCAACAACTGAATACATTCTAGGTACACTTTGGGGCCAGATTGCTGAGTTCAGTGGTCAGTTCCACCCCATAGCATCTATGAGATCATAAGCTTGTTACTGAGCTTCTCTATGCCTGTTTGTTAGCTATAAAATGGGGATGGTAACGTTACCCATCTGAGAGAGAATTAACCAATGTCAGTGTGTTGTTACTACATGTAAAAGTCTGAACAATGCCCAGCACATAAAAATACACAGTATATGCAAGCTATGATTATATAACTATTATTTATTGTTAATGTGTCTCACTAAGTATGTATCTCCTAAATACCCCATTCTTTAAAGATCTCAAGTTTATCACCACTTTGAATAGCTTTTTCCATCTCTGCAATCTCTTCTGAGGAGAAGGGTGTTGGATTTGCTATTATACTCCTGCTCTAGGTCTTAGACCATCTCTATTCACTTTACCCAGGTCATAGCACCAGCTGCCAGAAAAGTGCACCTCATTCCTCAAGTCCATCAATGCACCAGGGCCTGGGTCACATTGCTGCTCCTCTGCTCTGGAGAATGTAGTATCTCTCTATTTCTTGGTGACAGAAGAACAAACTTTCTTACAGGCTTCCATGTCCTGCCATAGTTGGTGTCTTGCAATCCAGTCATCTGCATTCCCCAGTGTACTGAGTTTCTGGTTCTAGACTTTACTCCCCTCTCTGTGATTCAATATGAAAACAACTCCAGAATCCTGCCAATGTATAAGCACCCTGGCTTTTTGTTGAAGCTGTTCAGAGTTAGTTTATATTTTTAGAAAGCAGTCCTATAGCCTGTGCTTCAGAGTCTGTAAATTGAAACAAGATCGTCCAAATTGACTGAACTTCTGTAATTCAACATGTTTTTTCTTTCATGATTCCAACATCACCTGTTGTTTTTAATTCTGTCGATCTTGTCAGGAGAAAAGACATTCTACTTACATAAAAAAAGACTCATTTGCCTTCTCTGTGAAATATGCGGACATAAAAGTCTTTGGGATAGTTAAAACTGTATTAAATGTGTGTATTTTTTACTTTTAGTTGTTCACGTATCTGAGTCGTCCCTCTCTGGAGGGGAGATGATCATGTCTCAAGTTTTTTGCTTTTCACCCTATCTTGAGCACAAAGTAGATACTCATTAAATGCCTAGGCCCACAGAATAGGTTACAGTTGGCTGGCAGGTCCAGCTGCAAAGAGAAAAATTCACAATAATCTGGAGCTAGCTACAAAAGCACTAGTCACAAATGTACAATAATTGAGTCACAGAGAATTATGGTTTTCTTAGTAAAGTTTGCTTAAAACAAAAGCCCATTTATCTGCCTTCAGAAGACATTTAATCAATTTACATGAGGGATTTCAAAATTAGTCAGACTGTAATGAACTATGAAATACTGATTAATGCATTTTTGCAGTGTTTGATTAGAAACTTAACATGTATGCTCGCACGTTTTTACCATAACAGCATTTATATGTTAATATCTGCTTTCTTAAAAATATCAGAATGCATATTTTGAATTGCAGAACCAACAACACAGAAATAGTTTTTCTGCTGGGAAATGCTTCTTGAGTCTAAAGAGCTATTTCACTTTTAAGGGTTGGGGAGTAGTCACAGGATGTGTTCAGTATGGTACTGGGTATTAGTGGTTAAATTATGAGAGTGTTTTCCAGAAATTACTAGGAGAAGGAGTCAGCCCGTGTACATGCTAGTTTTCCCCTACTATAACAAATGTCTGAGACAGTCAGTGCATACAGAGAAAAGACTTATGGTGACTCACAACTTCGGAGCCATGATCAGTTGGCTCTGTCTCTTTGGGGACCATAGTGAAGCAGTACATTGCATCAGGAAAAAGAAGATAGAGTACCTTGCTCACCTCGTGGCCAGAAAGGGCCAGTGAGGCAGACAAAGAGTTCAGCGTCCCGCAGCCCCGTAATAGGAGCTGAAAAGCTACCTGGTAGGTCTCACTTCTTAGAGGTTCCACTACCTCCCAATAGCTCCAAGCTGCGCATGAAGTCTTTAACACATGGCACTTGAGGGGCACTTGAGATCCAAAATATGGTACCCCGTCTCTTCTACCTTGGCCCTCCCTTGACAGTGATGTGTTCCTTAAAGAGGAAATGATCCAAATATAACCAAAGCAGAAGAAATTTAATTCTTTTGTCCAAAATTTGAATGTAGTCCATGGATCAAGAAATTGTAAAGTTTCGAAAATCCTCCTAAACATAGAGAGGACACAGTTTTAACGTTCTCAAAGACTTTTATGTCTGCATATTTCACAGAGAAGGCAAGTGAGTCTCTTTTATGTAAATGGAATGTCTTTTCTCCCGACAAGATCAGCAGAATTCAAAACAACAGGTGATGCTGGAATCATGAAAGAGAAAACATGTCCAGTCAATTTGAATGATCTTGTTTAATTTTACAGAAACTAATCCTATTTGCATAAATGCAGAAGACATTTAAAGAAGTGAATTACCCCCTAAAAGTGTTAAATAAAGCTAAATTTAACAAATTTGGAGATGGATTTCCACAGTGGGTTTGTAAGAACATAAACATGCTAAGCAGAGTCACAGCTATGAAATCAGTGACAAATGTCAGTTGTAAAAGATACACTATGGAAATCCCAATATCATAGAGCAAAACAGAAAAATACAGATGCGTTTGCATAAAGAAGATGAGGTCATGTGTGTGACTGTGCATGTGAGTGCCTGTAGCAAAAGAAACATATTTCGTGATTATCACAAGTGTAAGCAATTATCTTGCATTTAGATTTTAAGCCTCCCTTAGAATTTAAAAAATCATTATTTTACAGGACCACCATTATTCTGATTCATTAGCAAGGCATACTTATTAGGGTCTTAAAATAACCAGGATGCTGGACATGTAAAAACATGTTTCTTGCTGTCATGACAACTAAATAACAACAATAATGCTCACATCCGAATGACTACAGGGAACAAAGTTATTGTGCCTGAATATAGATAAGTTAATTATGGAATCATCAAAAGAACAACAGCTCTGTCAATGCAAAGATGATTCCAAAATAATCAATAATGACAATCTTGTTTGGTAATTGGCTATTTGTTTCCAATAGGGGATCTACCTTTGATCTGTGTGGAAATGTAGCAGCCTCTTTAGCCAGTAGAAAGGGGAAAAAAAGGAAAATCTTTCTGTTTAGGGTTGGTGGTTGTCAGTAGCAACAAATAATGGAAAATTGCCATCTGGCTTCTTTTTTTAAATGAGATTTGAATAATCAATTTAATAATGGATAGAGCACTTGCTTACAGAAATAATCCATTGTCATTGCTTAGAATAAAAAAAAATCTTTGGCACAGGAGACAAAGCAGTGCAGCGTGACTATAAGGTAAAACAAATAAACATCTACATACATGTCACAATTTTTATTTTCTTTGCTGACTTTACACAAACTAGAGGATAACTCTTCCTTCTATATGCTTAGCTTTTCACATTCAGTGTTTAATAATCAGGCTGAAATCTATGGAGCAGTTGGCTTGCTACAGGCATTTAAGTCTGCTGAGGGGTAGAAGGAAAGAGACACACAAATGGTACATTTTTAAAGCACATTTTCCCTCCATCATCATGTGACATATGGGGACCATCCCAATTTCAGCAGAACAGAGGAGATCAGAATGCACCTGGCTATGGTATGTGTGTTTCCCATATACAACTGCTCCGGAGGAAAGGACTATCCAGAAAATAAGAACAAGGTGACATCACAGTTCAAAGCAACTCATTGATTTATAAGATAAAAATGAAAATAGCAAGAAAGGCATTCCTAGTCCAGACAGCAACTGGAGTGATATCACCAGAATATGGGGCTTGTGCCCATGTCATTATGTGATTTTTTAAAAATGAAATTTGCGTGTAGAATGAAATTTGCATATTAAAAGAATTGGAATCTTTACTAGAAAAACTCACTGTGTGCTAGGAAGAAAGTGGAGGGATGGATTCCGTGTCTGAGAACTTTTTGTAGAAGTGCATTAGGGCTCCATCACAGTGTCTGGGGCTTTATTTATGGAGCTATGTGACCTAAAGCTTCTTCTCACTTTGACTGCTGAGAACCAGAGGGTCTTAAGCCGGGTGGTCTTGCACATCCCCAGCCTTTGGTTTCCTTTCCCTGAAGCTTCTGATCCACTTGGAGAGATTTCCCCGTCACCCCATGTGGAATTTTCCCACTGCACTGTATTATCTTACTTCACTTCTGATTGTTGGCCTCTCCTCACACTGCAGTCTCATTACTGTTCCCCTTTCCCCTGCCCCTGCCCAGTCTACTTCTCATTCACTCTCCCTGGACCTCCAGTGGCTAGGCCCCTCCCTGGGTCATGGTCTCATTAACTCCTTTCATTCAGCAGGGAAGTAAAAGCCTGTTAACTGTCATCTGGAGACTCCCTTTGGACCCTAACTTGGCACCATAGTTACCAGTGTTTTCTTCACCACAAAGTACTCCCACCCGATTTCTGAACCCAGTCTTGCCTTGCACTGCAGAGATTTTCATAAAATCTCAGACATGGCTGAGTTTTTTGGAGCAGTTATGTTAGTAATTCCATTTGGAGCCTTTTCCCGGCTGAATCTCATGGATTCCCTAGCCAGAGCCCCACGGTGACCACACACAGTATTCCTGTGCTGCTCTAGCCCGTATCCTAACTCCCGGAGACAATGAAGACACTAGGCTCAATGTCTTTCACCTCCCCATATCGACCTCGCCTATTACCTAGACCCCTGCAGGTGTGCCACCTTGCCAGGATTTCTGCTGTAAAGGAAAGACTTGGAAAACTCCAGATACACTTGTATGTCCTCACCACCTTCTACCAGACTCAGTCCAAGCAGAAGATCCTAATTTAAAGAAAGGGTTATTGATACCTTATTCCACTAAACCTCTTACTCCATTTCACCCCTTCTCTCCCTCTTTCCCTACTTCTCCAAATGCTTCCCTCACCCAAGCAGCTCCAATCTCCTCCATCTCACTTGTTCCTTCTGTCCCCTGGCATGCCCAGATTCGCCGGTCTTGAAATGGAATAACAATTTCTCTCAACTCTACATTTCAGATGTCAAACAGGCTGCTGGATTCTCAGGTCAGAGGTCCACGAGAGACACCTGTACTTCTTGTACTTTCCAAAGCCTGAAAACTGAGAAGGCAGGTGTATCAGTCTGCTCAGGCAGCCAGAATGAAATAGGAGACTAGCAGCTTGAGCAGAAGAAATGTATTCCTCATAGTCCTGGAGGCTAGCAGTGCAAGAGCAAGGAGTCAGCACAGTTGCTTCTTCTGAGCCCTCTCTCCTTAGCTGGCAGCTGTCCACATCCTCACTGTGTCTGCCAGGGTCTTCCCTCTGTGCACCTACATCCCTGTGTTCTCTCTGTGCATCCTAATTTCTTCTTATGAGGACAGGAGTCAGATTGCATTAGAGCTCACTCTAAAGCTTCATTTTAATTGATTCACCTCTCTAAAGGCTTTATCTCCAAATACAGTCACATCCTGTAGTGCTGGAGTTAGAGCTTGGACATGTGAATGGGGCGAGATGGTCGCAATTCAGTTCATAACAACAGGTAAAAACATCCAAAGGGTGCATGTCGAATGACGGAAAAACAGCTGCAGGTCACCTTCCTGGGGATTAGAGACAGAAAAAGAAGAGAATGAGAAAATACATACTGAAGAATATTTGGAGAGTTTTTTAGTTAAAGAGCAATCTGTGGACACCAGTGGGCAGGTTGGACAGATGGACAAGAGCAAAAAAAAATGCTGAGACCCAGCAATCTGTTGTGCAGAGTGCCTTTATAAAATGAATTTGAACAGCACTGGACCCAAAAGTCAGATTACTAAAGTCTAAGCAGCAAAGATAAGTTAGGAAAACAGAGACAAAGCGTACGGAGAAGTGTGTTTTAAGAACTGGAGTACATTAGTTAGTTTTCCATCACTGTAACAAATACCTAAGATAATCCATTCATGAAGAAGAAAGGTTTAAAAAAATTTTAAAAAAATTTTGGGGGCTGGGGATTTAGCTCAGCGGCATAAGCGCCTGCCTTGTAAGCAGGCAGTCGTGAGTTTGATCCCCGGTACCGATAAAAAGGAAAAAAGACAAAAAAAAAAAAAAATTTAAAGAAGAAAAGTTCATTTGTCTCAGTTCTGAAATTTTTCCCCAGGCTGGTTGGCCACATTGCATTTGAAACTCTGGTGGCAGGAGACAGTGCACTGTAGCAGGATCACATGGCATAGCAAAACTGTTCATCTATACTGGTTTTCAGCAAAACAAAAAGAAGAAAGAAGAGCCTGAGGTTCCAATAGCCTCCAAAACAGCACAATCATGATAACTAGAAGCCTCCCATTATTAGGTGGCTCCTCCTAAAGTTTTCTCCCAACAGTGCCCTGAGAGGGACTAAGCCTTTCATCCACGGGCCTCTAGGGGACACTTCAGTCCACACTCTAGCACTAAGTGATCAAAAAGAAAGAGACTTGTGACAAGGCCAAGTGGAGGACACTAAGGGTTGGATAGGAAGGATAATTGTAGAAAAAATATAAAAGCCCAAACTGACTTTATTTATTTAATTCAAATACTAAAAATAAAAAAGTACACATTTAGAAAGCATTTAGAAAATCCAATCAATTTTATTATAATTATCACTGTTATAATAATTAGTCTTTACGCAAGATCTTCTGCATATGTTACAGATATCATTTCATGAAAGCTCTGTCTGGATTAGTGCTACGAAATGAAAGACAGAAAACTCCAAACATATTTTTATATCCACATCATCACTAATGGATCCGATTGGAACCACAGCTCCTACTTAGCTAATGACTTAGATGGCAATGGAAATGCAAACAGGCTCCTGTACTTTTAAATGCCTTCCTGGTTCTTTCCAAATCCAAGCTGATGTTTTTGTGCAGCTCTGCCATGTGAGCTCATGACACTGCAGTATCACAGGCCTGATGGACATCCAGGAAACATTAATCCTGGAAGCCACATTTGCATACGGAATTAGCTCGTAACCTGTGAACTGGCTTGCTAGAATTTGAACCAGACATAAATTACTAACATGACTGAGAAATTAATCAGTCTTCTATAAAAGAATAAACTCTACCAAGAAAAAATATCTGGCCATTGCACCCAAGGATGCTGTGCTCCCAACAAGCAAGAAAGCTCTCATGACAGGAGAAAGTTTTTTCCTAGTGTTGTAGTTACTTTCTAGAATTCAGAAAAGTCCTGTTTGCCTCTAGGTCTCCAGCTCATAGAATCTGCTTAAAGAGTAGTAGACACATTGATGTTTCCAGAATCAATGGTTGATGAGGAGTTGTTAAAAGGAAAAGTCTGGACATGACTCAGGTTTTCGGCCCCACCTGAGGATACTGTCAACTTTCTGTCCTCAGCTCATTTGGAAATCTCATACCTGCTCTTTAAAAGCAGAAAAGGCTTTTCTAGAGATAGACACTAGACACTTGTCCTCCAAAAACAATATGTAGAGCTGAATGTGATGGCATCTGCCTATCATCTCAGCCCTTTGCAAGGATGTGGCAGAAGAATCACAAGTTCAAGCCTGGGCAATTTAGCTAGACATGGAGTTCAGTGGGAAAGCCCTGGGTTTATCCCCAGACACCAACACCAACAAAGCAAATCAAACCAAACACCTAATTGTGAGAGAAAGAAAGGCACAGTGTACCCTAGTTTGACCAGGAGAGGGTGACTGACTCAAAATGGGGTGATAAAGATCAATTGCCATGGCCTGCAGTTATGACACCAACAAAGTTGCAATGACATTAGCACAAAGAGAGAGACACAAATCCATTACAAAGATACAATCAAATATTCAAAAAAGCCTGGCACGCTCATTACTTATTCAGGCTAATATAAGTATATTAAGAAATCTAAACAGTGTTAGTGCTCAATCACTCACTAACCAAATGAGGTTTTGCATTTATCAGACCCCAGTCATCAGAACCCAGTAGAGCTGTACAAAGGTGGTAATGTGACACAACCAGAGATATTTATATCAGGCTACATGGACTGAGAGATACACCAGGATTTATTAAACTGAGCAATGCCATCACAGTCACAGAGCAATAAAAGAAATAACTGTGCAGAAGTCATTTCCCCAGACAATAAGATTTACCTTTGCAATCTCTTAAAGATGTTGTATCTGTTTTCAAAGGGTTGCTGGCAGCATTTCCGACCTTGATAAACTATTTACAGATTAATTTTTTTTCAACAAAGGACGAGTCACCCAAAGGTAGGTTTCCTTCTCCAGAGACAGCAAGACTCTCAGCTATTCTATTCCTGATGACTCTGAGCACAGTCAAGCTTTTCCACTTCCTCAAGGACTGCTGTATTTTTTGATTAAGTGGCAACCCTCAATTTTCAATAAAGAGAAGTCCACTTCAGATACAGAAAGACAACTCCAATAGTACTCAAGAACGTGGATTTTGGGAATCCTGAGATGATAATTAACAAGAACCACACATATTTACAAGGAGAAGCACAGCACAGAACACAACAGAATAGAATATTCTGAAGAAGCTCTGGCATGATCAAGTTCTGGCATGAAGATTTCATCACAAGTTTTGGTCTTGTCTATCTGCTAGATTTCTGCTACCCTGACTTCTGAGATGTTCTTCTCTTCTTCTGTTATCACACTCTTTAGGTGGTTCCTCTTTCTTAGGTTCTTGACGTTATTTGTATACAAATATGTTTTTCTTTTTCTATTTCAGGCTATTCCTTCTCCCCACCTGGTCTCACTCATCCCTGCAGCTTGTAGCATGCCCACACCCTGTTGAATCTCCAAATTATTATGGTCCAGGTTTCTATAGAATCTCAAAGCCTCACATTCAGTTGCTCAGTCCAGCCTCACCACCAAGTGAGCCTCAGATGCTTGATTTTTCCTTATCTACAGTAGTCAGCCCCTTGTGAAGTATCCAGTCCCCTCTACTCTGTCCTTCCTGGAAATGCCTTTGAATGAACTTAACCCATTTCTCACCCACTGGTACAGTCCAATCTCATCTCTTCTGATCCCACAGAGAGCATGCCACAGTATACTTAGATCTTGACAGTACACTGGTTAAATGCCTAGAATGAAGCCCAGACATTGCCTGGCCCCCACATTAGCCTTGTTGTTCTCAGAAAGCACATGGCCTTGCTGGCATTCAGCCAATTGCATGAAGCCTCCATCATAACTACATTCTAAGATGCACTATGCCTCCAGGCAGCTCAGCACTCATGCCCTTTTTGCATGCTTGTGTACCTAGTATCTGAGGACCCTTCCTTCTCCTTCCTTTGGGACCTAGCTCAAAAGGGGGAAACAACAATATTTTGGGGGAAACAACTTAAGCCTATACCCCTCAGGAATGATCTCTGTTCTTCCAGACCTTTGTGCTTTCTTCCACAAGTCTCCCACTAAGATGTTTATGGGACTTCTCCCTAGACAGACAGTGAGCCCCTGAAGGTCTGGCACTGTGCCTCCCTCCTTCCTACAGTCCAAGCCTGGCCTGATTCCTGGCCCACATCAGATGCTGTCCTACTTACCTCCTTTCCCTCTGTTTTCCCTCAGTATGAGAATTCCAGAGTTGGGATGAAAGCCTAATAAGTTCTTGTCTGGAAACAGGTAGAAGAGAAAACTCTTTCCCAATAATCTATAACATAATCAATGCAGGTCATCCCTAGCGCTAATCACTCCAAGAAATACAAAGAGAAGACATATGGGTACCACTCCTTGTCTAACTTGCCAATACCAAGAAGATGATTTCCAGGAACATGAAAGTTGGAATGCACCAGTTGAAGACCACCTCCTGGAGGGAAAGACTGGAAAGTTCAGGTTAGAATTCTAGTTCCATCACACTTATGGGCTGCCCTTAACCCCTGACTTCAGCATTCTCCTCTGAACATCTTCGGATGAGGAAATAGCATTGACATCATCGTGTTGTTAGAAGTTAAGTTTCATGTAGGCCACGATCTTGTCTTTCCCGTGCTCTATTCTGTGTCCAGTGCCTGGTACATAGTAGACATCAGCAAATGGACAAGAGGAAGGGAAGCAGGGGAAGGAAAGAGACGGTGCAGGAGTTAGAGTGAAGGAGAGAGAAAAGGAAGAATGAAGAAGAGAAGAAGAAAGCCAGACTGATGAGGTGGTGGTTCCCCCCTCACTTTTTATTAAATTTATTGGTTCAATTTAGATATACATAATGATCATAATAATCATAAAAAATTTGTACCTGCATATATCTTGAGTCTTCTTTTTTTCCTAACGCCTTTCTTTCAACCCCTTCCTCCTTATTTACAAAGATTTGTCTCCACTTTATCCTTCTTTTATCAATTTTTTCTTTCCTTTCCTTCATGGAATTCATCTTCCTCTAATTTTTAAGCAGTAAATGAGTTAAGAGTTTCTATGTCTTTGTTCAATCTTTATATTTGAATGATAATGTTGGCAGAGAATTTCAAGTGGAGGTAATTGTCTTTCATTATTTTAATGGCATTTCTCCCTTACCTTCTAGCTTCCAGTGTTGGTGAGATGATGGAATCCATTTTACACACACACACACACACACACACACACACGCACACGCACACGCACACGCGCGCACACACACACACAACACCACTGAGCATGTGCACCAACACACATACACATGTATATGCAGTAGATTTTGTTCCCATCATTCGTTAGTTTGGCAGTAATGCTTTTAAGTGGAGATCAGTGCTCATTCACTGGGCTAGTCATTCAACATGGAAACTCCTCTACAGCAGCCATGGAATGTTATCTTGAATCAGTCCCTTGGTGAGCTTCTTCCTTTCATTTTCTGTACTCTCTTTTATTATTCAGATTTTTGAATTCCTAAAGAAATATCCAATTATTTTCTGTCCTCTTTTCCACCTTTGTCTTTTTGCTCTACATTTTGGGTTATTTCCCTAAGAATGCCTTTCAGCTTCATTGGTGGGGGGGCATCAGATGTAACCACTTCTTAAGAAGAGGCAGCCGATTCCTGAATTACTGGGGTACTCTGGGGTATAGATTAGTAGCCTCTCAGCTTCCCTTTCACCTTGACTACCCCAAGTACTTAACTACTAAAATAATTGTTTCCTGTCTTCTAAAAATTCTGTTGCTGCTGTTCCATTTGCTGTACCTCCATCTCTGTATTTTTAAAGTAGTCTTTCCTGTCTTTTCAGAGGGGTAACAGAAGAGAGACCAAACCCAATTTTATATTATGTATAAAGACTTCTATACAGTGTATACACTGAAAATACATTCTCCCACTCTCCACTTGCCTTTTACCACTCACTGCTTGTGTTATCTTTCTAGATGAAGGTGTTGTTTGCTTTATATACACAAGACTGTCAGTCTGTCTACTGAATTTGAAATCTTTCAAAACTTTAATTAGCAGGGCTTTCTAGTTACTGCTCTTTTAGGGAATTGAGGCAGCCTCACTACTTTTTGCAAATAAACAGAACTCTGAAAGGTCACCCATCCCTTCACTGAGAACCCTCCTATCACAATATGAAGGCACAGCCTCATTGTGTTAACTGGATGGGCTTGGGGAGTTCTCAGGAGATTGATGGAATACACTTCTGGAGGTATTTGGGTGGGTCAGAGAAGCATGACTTTGGGTTCTGTATCTGGCCCTTTGCTCTCTAGCACTGTTCCCCTGCTATGCTTCCCCTGTGCTTAAGCCAGCAGCTTGGCCCCGCCATGCCTTTCCACTGTGATGCTCTCACCTTAGCGTCAGATGATCACAGCCTGAAAACTCTTAAAACATGAGGTTAAGTCAGCTCCTCCTCTTTTAAGCTGTGGGTCTCATGCCTTGCAGCCAACCACAGGAAAACTGACTAATACAACACTCCTTCCTAATTCTCAGGACGTCCATTTGCCCTTTGTGCTTCATCTCTCCAGTCAGAAAGCCAAGGCCCACGTCCCTGACCGGGATGCCACTCTAGTCTTCATATTCAGGGCATCCCTCCCAAAATAACTACATGTTCCTATTTATTGGGGGAAAATGTGTGTATGCCTCCCACTCCAAGTGTGTTCAACAGCCGTGATCTCTTCCCACAGGGTAAAACTCCATAGAGCAACCAAACAGGCTTCTGACACATGCAAACAGGTCTTAGCTTGATGCCATTTGTAAGCGGTGACTGATAAATCCAGAGCTTTGGATCAGATAAAACTTTGATAAATGGTTTCTTAGTGTGCTGGTAGCAATACCTACTGCTGACCACTCCGAGCCAACTGCTGCAATCAGCTTCATTTTGTTTAATCAACAGCACAGGCAACAATTCTTGAAAGCCATCATGCTGGCAGGAGATAGTGGTGATAGTCCCCCAGTGCAGGGTACTGTGCTACAGAAAAATACAAAAACTCACAGTCCTGTTCAGCATCCTCAGTGCCTGGGTTAGCACCTCTCATCCTTCATCACCTTGTATGTTTGAATCACAACCTATGTAGCATCACACAGTATACCACAGAGGTCCCTGGACCTCTGCACAAATGTCGGATCCCACTCAGAGCAGTGCCTTAGCTGGGCTGGCAAAGCTACCTTTGGTTCAGTTGTTTCTAGAGCAAGTTACACACAAACCTGGCTCTGGCTACATTACAAAGAGGGTAAAGGGCTACTGTCCCTTTTGTGTTTATAAAAGCAACACCTGGCCACTGTCACATCCACAAACCTAGGCCCACAAACCCCTGCCAAGGATTTGTAGTAACTCAGAATCACTGAGACCAAGAAGTTGTGTTGACCAAGCTTGACTGTGTGCCAATTTGTAAAAGAAAAGGCACTTGAAAAGTCAGAAAGGACTCTAAAAGTGCTGGTGAAAAATTCAGTCCTGTTTAGGTTCCTTGACAACAGGCACAGCTCCACGCATGAGGCAGCCCACTAACAACCATCCCCACCCACCAGGACTTGTTTCTCATTTGCCCTGATTACTTTACCCAAGAATGAAGATGAGGACAACTTCTCAGGAAGGATGCTGTGGAAGAGATGAGACATACAAATCACTCATCTCATGATGCCACAATAAACATGAATGCACATACCCAACATAACTGTATCCTGAGCAGCTTTGGGCCTGAAAAGTTCTCTGAATCTGTTGCTTCCTTTGTAAAAGGAAGAGTGAAGGAGACAGTGAGGGCTAATTTCAACGTCTAGCTCTGCCACTGATTTTCTGTTCAGCCCTGAGCATGGTAATATACATTTCTGGGCTTGGTTCTCTGTCTATAAAATGAGGATTGTGCAGCTCAGGGTGTATCCGTTCACTCAGTCATTCCAGAATGGCTTCCTGGACTTGTATTGGGCTATTGGCAGTGTTCTCGGTGCTGGCAATACAGTGAATGAATGAACTGTGCACTAACTGCACTGGACAGCCCAGCTTGTGGGGGCTAAGAAAATAATGGCTGTAACTGCTCTTACTATTGCTAACAAGTACTGTCATGAAGAGCTACTGGAATTAGATGCTAGTGTACTTTGTAAGTGTGAAGCTCTCTGCAGACATTAGCTAATATTCCTCCTGTGGGTTAAACTCTAAGAAACAGTCACTTTGTTGTTGCCCTCAGCCTTTTTCAATATCCCAAGACAGCTGCCACCAGCTTTTGTGATATTTCCTGTCCATGCCACACCACATCCTAGAAATTTGAACAGGCAACAGGGTACATGGGTTTTGTGTCCCAAGTCCTGAGGGGTTTCATGTATCTTTCTGTGTAAATTCTATACTTTAAAGTTGTACACATCTGTGTGTGTGTGTGTGTGTGTATGCGTGTGTACACACTCATTCCTCAGTGTGTGGGTGTACAGTCCCAGAAACCCAGCAGATACTCAGATCACTGGATGTTCAAATCCTTGATATTAAATGGTATAATATTTGTATAAAACTTGCGTGCCTCCTTCTGTATGTTTTAAATGATCTCCAGATTACTTATACTAATGCAACAAATTGTAATGGAAATAGTTGCTGTTGCACTATATTTTTAAGGAATAATGACAGGGAAAAAAGTGTTCAATATAGTTGTAAATTTTTAAAATATGCTCAATTCATGATTACTTACAGTTGGGGATATGGAACTTATAGATATGGAACCTCTATTGTATATTTATACCTTGCTTTAAAAAACCAAGCAAAGGCCATAAATAGACCACAAGTCAACATGACTATATTTCTAATCTTTTGTTTTAGTCTAAACATTAGATTAGAAATTACTATAAGTAATCTAGATATCATAAATTAAATGAAATAAAATAAATTATTTTCAAAAGCAAAAATAAATAGGACCATTAACTCTTAATAATCCCTCACTGTGGACCAAGGTCCTAACATGCAAAGTTTGGGGGGTAAAACATATGCAATCCATGGTAGTGACAGATCCTGAAGGCATATGGTATATAGAGAGATAGATCTACAGTCACCCACCTAAAATAAAGACTTTGCAAGATTCCATGAAACTAAGACCGCAGAGAAGAGGAAAAGGAAGAAGGAAAGGCCTCTTGGTTCTACTGTCAACCCCAGAAAGTCATCAGGCTTCAAAGGGTGATCAAAAATTATAAACATTTAAACTTTAAAAATTTATTACAGTAAAAGACGTATTACCACTAATCACCACCACTGTAAAAGGCCTTTTTACTTTAAACACAAATTATCCCATCACTGTTGAAGTTTTTTGAGCAGTTCTAGAAGATTTTCATCAATGTCTTTACAAAATGTGATCAAGGATACAGTGAGCCCCACTACCATCCTCCATCCAATGGAAAGGCAGGACTGTAAAGACATTAAGATGTGTCCTCACCCTGTCACCTGATCCGGCACTGTATGACTTCCGGCTTTTCCTTCAATCAAAATGGCCATGAAAGGTAAACACTGTGAATCAGATGAGGGCATTGAGGCAGCCACAAGACCACCACCAAACACACTCACAAAAAATGGCTCCCAGACTGCTTCAGAAAATGGCAGGAACAGTGGGATAAGTGTGTTCAAAATGAAAGGAAGTGTGTTGAGAGGGATTATAGCCAATGTCTTTTGCTATAAAACATATTTTTAATATATGTATTTTTTTTTAATTTAAAGACACTCTGTTTCTTGACCACACTACATACAGCCAAATCCTGAGCAGAAAGAGATGTGACAAAGTCAAAATAGGAACATGGTCACTGTGAATGGCTCAGGGTTCAAGCTACTTAACCAGTGGTTTTTTACTTTAGAGAGAGGAGCTCTGCTTCTGGGCCTTTGTCCATGTGTGATGAGTGCCTGGAATCAGAAATGCATGCAGGAGAAAGACAGTGAGCTAGTGTTTCTGCAGAAGCCAAAGGTGAAGTACACACAATGTAAGGCCAAGGCTTGTCCCTGCTGGCTCCTGTTATAATGACCAGCAGGACACAGTGTTGTGTCTTCTTGTCTTGGCCATTCGCCTTGGCAGTGTCCTTTCAGTATCTACAATCAAGCCACCATCAGACACTCTGGGAAGCTGAGGGCATCCAACCTCCCCAAAGGTGGCAAAAGGAATCCAGTCCCTCACCCTACCCCGAATTGCAAAGGTAAAATCAGGACAGAAACCAAAAGAACCATTTTTGTACTTAATTTCCATTGATTAAAAAAATATGTAAATGCAAAGATGTTGACACGATTAAGCCATTATGGGCTATTGTGCAATTATTTCTTTGATAGTTCATGACGGCTCAATTGGAGGCATAATGGACTATTATGCAATGACATCTTTGCCGAATTTTTTGCTTGTTTTCTTCTTTTCCTTAATTTTCTTTCTTTCATCTTTTCTCCTTTAAAAAGAGAGAGAGAGAATTTTTCATTTGCAGACCATTGACTTTTTAATGTCAGATTATTTACTCAATAGTCAATAACGATGCCTTTGGATTCATTATGGGCTATCGTGTAAATAGCTAATTGCATTAATTACAGCCTTTTTACAAATGTTTAGTTTGCAGCTCATCACACCCGTGGACTGTGTAATTGCTGCTATCGGGGCTGATGGGCAGGCACAGCCCTGGGTGTCTGCCTGGTGACAGGGAGATGTGTGCTGCCTTTGTTCTAACCTGACCAGGTTATGAGCACTCACCACATCTGTGTGTGCTTGTGTGTATGTGCATGTGTGTGTAAAGAGGAGCTATGGATGTATACATTTAACCATGATCTCACTTCATATTTATAAAGATGGGAAATAATGATCCCTATACAAGTGAAAACTTTGCTTTGAAAAGCATACTGCTAATTTAATGGTGGGGGGCACAGATAGTTTTAAAACATTCACATATTAAAACATAGTGTGTTCAATGCGGCTCTTCTGTGGATTATAACCTGCTAACTCAGTAATGGATTTGATCCTAGAGAGTGCAAAGAACAAATTTCCCGGGACCTGGCTAACATATTCATGAGGCTTAGTGTCTTCTTGTAAATAGGGCTTTATAGTTTGGAGATTCTTTTGGGTACAAAATCTTTTTGAAAATTCATCTTTATCTTTTCCCAGTACCATATTTTTCATGTACATTTAGGTAAAATGAAATCCAATTTGGGCAAGAGTTACCCAAAGTCAGCTATGGTTGCTTATATTTGGGCAAATGGCTCCTTACATCAGTGACTATTTCCCATTCTTGGTAGTTGCTCTTGTGAGCTCCTTAGCAACTATTTTCTGAGCCTCATGAAAGAGCTACCTACTGGTTCTTTCTTACCCACACTTGTTTTCTTCCCCAGTACCATTTTATACTTTTCACTGCTTAGTTGAGACAACCCTTGGCCAATTTGCCAGCCAAGATGGGTTGTTTTTATATCAGAAATCCAGCAGTACATTCAGAATGGGAGGAAATGTTTTGATTTTGTCTATGGATAAATCAGGATAACTACAAGCAATGGACTGAGGTTGCTATCTTGAATAAGAGAACATAGAAATAGTACTCTGCCCCAAACCTTCAAGGTCATCCCCTATGACTATAGCTGACACTGCAGTATGCAGAATTTAGATCCAAAATGTCCAGCCAGCACTGAGCCTCCAAACATCCATGCTCTTCCTGCATAAACCCTTACACGCAGAGACCCTCATATATCAATCAAACATTTTAGTTCTCACCATCTTTTTTCTTTGTGGGTCTTGGGTTTAATCAAGGCTTTTCACAGACTTGACAAATGTTCTCTCACTGAGCTATATCCACAGCCATTTTTGTTTTGAGACAAAGTCTCTTTAAGTGTTCAGACTGGTCTTAAATTTGTAATCCTCCTGCTTTAGCCACTTGAATAGCTGGGCTTATCGATGTGAGCCACCATGCCTAGCACTCCCACCAATTTTAATGTTGATCTTCTCAAACTTCACTTAAGGGTACCATAAAGAAATTCAAGAAACTAGACTTTTGAACATATCAAAGAAAATGATCGTGTTTTCCACATTAAAAAAAATATTGATGTTAGGTATTAATACAAAAAGTCAACTTCAACTTCTGGATTAGGTACCAAAGGCCAATCATGATTCCTTCCAGTCTCACTTTCTTTCTAGATCTAAATCCATTTTTTCTTGGACAATAGGACCTAGTTTCCCATTCTGAGCTAGAATCTGACCATCAGGCAATAATCCTCATGTGGCGTCCACTGTGCACTGAGCAGGAAATCGAATGCAAATATTAAGAAAATATTTTCCAAATGTAAAGTTAAAAATGCAAGGGTTTGGGGGAGTTATCTTTCAAATAATTATGCAAATTTTAATTGCTCAGAGACCACAGCTGTCAAGCATTCTAGAGCTCAAAATTTTTAGCGATGCGGGAAAATCCCTCACATGTGCTCCAAAGGGAGCTATGAGTCTACTTGGCTCAAGGTCCCAGAGTACGGTGCTGGCATTAGCTCCTTATCTGCTCAGGGCCTTTGCTCTGTATCTTAATGCAGTGTTGGATATTACACAGTGAGTCAGAGCAAGAGTATTCACATCTCTTTCTTTTTTATTATGACATGGGCAGGGGGTCCCATCTTTACGATCTCATCTAATCCTAATTACCTATTAACATATGAGTGCAGAACAAATTTCCAACATGAAAATTCCAGAGGACAAAATTCAAAGCATCACAGGACTCCCTGTTGCCCATACAGATGTAATCTCTTCCACTTGCTCAATGGTGACAAAATGCTGGAGAATCTCAGGGCTTTTCAGATCTACCTTCTGGAACTTGTACTCAGTGAGCTGGTAAAATAATACACAGATAACTCTAGCTATTTCCATACCTAGTCTCCCAGCTTTATAATGTTTTCTTTATATTATTAACTTTTCAAATATTAATGGTTAATAACAGTTCCAAAATAATTTGAAAGGCAGGAGAAAATAAATATGTACCACCTAGGAGATAAAGAAAATATACAGTAACTAATTTAAATAAAATTATGGCATGCATCATTCAACGAAAAAGAAACTAAAATCATAATATCAATAAGTGTTTTACACATTGTATGGTCATATTTTTTTTAAAAAAGGAATTAATAAAACTTTCTTTTTACTCAGCAACGTTAGGTTCTCACATGTATTCAGATTGTTTCACTACCACCAAAAGATTTGGAAAAGGAGAAAGTAAGGGTGCTTGCTAATTGAAAAAATTCATTGCATTTCTGAACCTTTGTTGCAAGTATCAGAAATGAATGTCAAGGTAGTTTAAGTCAGAAATTAGATTTCCTAAGAAATCTTGTGGGTGTCTCTTGGAGCCAGACACCAAACATGTCTGGATCTTAGGATCCTCGGCAGGCAGATCATGCAATACCTCACATCATTACTTCCTTCTTTCTGTCAGGGTGGGAACCATGGCTACGCTCAAGTTTTCATTGCTAGAGAGAACAAACTTGTCTCTCAGGTTATGAAATCAAATATGACCAATTGTCAGTAACCCACAGGTGGTTTTATCATTGGTGCCCAGAAGATCATAGGAATCACAGCCCCACACCAGAACCATGAGAAGGTACAGCTGGAGCACAACCTGGTAAAGGAGGTAGGGGATGGTAAGGACATGCTAAGCATATAGGCAGGACTTCTTCTGGCAGTGATCATGACCATCTTTCAATTATCTATCACAGGTTTAATCAACAGCAATATGTGTCGGTGTCGCTCCCGGCCGGCAGGAAAGACACACGACAAGGTCTGGCGGTGGTCAGGCTTTTCTTTATTCTCTCCTTATACAGTCTGCCCCGAAGCCTCTACCGGTCCGCTCTCCGCGGCTCCTTCCATGCTTCAGTCTGCCCCGAAGCCTCTACCGGTCCGCTCCCCGCGGCTCCTTTCGTGCTTCTCTCCTCCAGGGGTGGAGGTACTGGCTATATATAGGATTGTGGCCTCCAATCAAATCAAGGCGGGTCGCGTAAGCTGATTGGCTAGCAACATTAGTAGCTAGGCAGACTACCCTGCGAGGCGGGAACTTAGTGGGGTGATAGGGATCAGGAAGCAGGAAACAGGCGCCACACAGGCGGGCTCGATGAGAGGGGTAATCTAGCTCAGGCTTTTGTACTTTCCTACAGGCCTCGCAATCACCGCGTCTGATGACTTGACAGTGCCACGGCTCCCAACAAATATGGACAATCTGAACTAAGTTCTTAGACAATCAGCAGAGCCTGCTCAGCCTTTGCAATGTGACCCAACCAGAGTCAGAGGAAAAACATGTCCTCCAGCTCATGAAACACAAGGTCTCAGGTATTAGGAAGACAGAGTGAATTCCATGGTCAAATGTTGTAACATTGGTTGAGGAAAACATCTAAGTAACTGATCTTGGCCAGAAGGATATAATGATAACAGACAATGTGACAAGACATTTGTATATGCTCCTCTTAGAGCAGAGTCATAGGGGACACCCATCAAGAAGAGATGGGGTATGGATCACCCAGAGTTTTTGGTACAGCAAGTGGGTCCACCTCCCAGAGATGAGGCTCAGAGTCTCCAAAAGCCCAAGTGAAAAGGTTTAACCCTTAAATGAATCTTCCCACAAGTCTTAAATAATGTTTTCTTCCCTGAGATTTAAGATAATTCTTTATAGAACTTCCCAAAGGGATGGTGCAAGGTGGACGTGGCGTTCCTGGAGGCACAGAAAGCAAATGTGCTTATCCAAAGGCATTTCCTAGGACACCCAAGAACTGGCCTAAGATTTAAGGCTATTATCTGTACAATCCAGAGATTTGCCCTGGCTGAAAATCATCAGCTCCAGGTCAACATCATTCTGCACCTTTGCCAGGGAAACTGGAGATGCACATAGACCTCACTGCAGGAAAATCCAACATCAGTCAACTGATAGCAAGTGAGCAAGTTACTTACACATAATGATTGCTGGAATAAATAATTCACTTCAGAGTTGTCTTCAGTATCAAGATTCCATAATTTTCTTTTTAAACTAGAGCAAATTACAAAAACTTAAATTCTTACACAACTTCAGGAACACACAAAAACAAACCATATAATCATAGTATTGGAACTCTAGGGAGATGGAAGATGAAACTATCACAGGGCTCTCCCAGCCCATTGATTTTTAAACCAAAAAAAAAAAAAAAAAAAGAATCATTGTAGCACTTGTCGAAGACACCCTTATGTAACTCCCAGAACTGTGGCAGAACCAGCAAGCCAGACACTGCAGCTCCAGGTACCGAACTTTAAGAAACACGATGCCAATGCCTAGGAAATGGGAGCACAAGAATCTCAGTGATTCCTGGAATCATGCAAAAGCCAAGGAGAGCTGGGACTAGAACCCAGGGCCCTGATGCCAAGAGCAACACCCTGAGCTCAGTATCTTCATTCTGTAGTGCCAAGATGATTAATGACTTAAACAATAATAATATTTTATCTCTGATTTGAGTAAGCAGCAATTATTTCCCAGAAGGTGGAGCAAAAAGAATAGAAGGCAAAAGTTAAGGATGTTTTATAAACTGAAAAAGAAGCTTCTAGTCCTGTATTAATCCCCAGGACTTTGCGCTAAACTAGAAAATTGCATTTACTTTTTTATTTTTTTGTCTTTGAAATAGAAGACAGAAAGCAAACAACACAGTAGAAAATCAAATGAAAGCCCAAACCATGTGCTCCAAAGGAAAGAATATTGAGCAAACCTTTAATGCAAATGATCCTGGAACAATTTAATAGCTAAGTGGTCCATGATTTTTCTTAACATATATCCTCATTAAAAGAGAGAGAGAGGGAGACAGCCCAGAGGGTGAGAGAAAAGAAAGAAGCCAAGAAATATCTTTAAAAACCAATGAATTCAATGCCATTTCTTTTTCTTTTACTTAATTTTCCAGGTATCTCAGCATGATCTGAATAAATTATGCTGACAATACCATAATATACATGATAAATCATCAACACAATTTTAGTGATATATTGCATGAAATGTAAATAATAACCAGCACCACTAATTGGCTCGCTTCTTAGGAACAAAGCTATGACCGCATGGTTCTGCCAGTCTGGGTTCTCAGTCATTAAGCATTTCTGCTGTTTAGCTCTTTCTGCTGATCTGGACAGAAAGCCCAGGTACAGGGACAGACCTTTGTGTGGAAGCACATTGGGCTAGAGCACGTGCCTCAGCAAGATCACGGTGAGTCGTGGGCAGTTGCTCTGAGTCCTCGCAGAGCACAGTGGGCAGTGACTTACACTTGCTTGAAGGGAGGGAGGGAGACATGTTCCCTGGAAGAACCAGCAAGAAAAACCTCCTTAACTTAGTTAGGTTGTTGCATCTTTCCAAAAACTCTTCTGACTCATTTTGATTTTATTTTTGCTTTGATAATGATTTGATTACAACTTCATTTGACCAGAAACATAAGCTGTTTCTATGTGCTTCTGATTTTGAAAATACCTTGTTAGCATTCATCATATGTTTATAGAGCTTAAAAATATATTTTGTTTCATTTTCCCAAACAAATCCTTCTGCTTTTTGACAGGGTTGAGCTTCTTATCTACAGTGTTCCTACTCTGTCAAACTGTGTCCTAGGAAGAAAATAACCTGAGGTCTGGTGGGTGTATACCCACTGGCAATCCCAGACCCAACATCTGAATTCCTGGGGGAGGTCACCAGTTTCTCACTCTGTGGGGCAGGCAGGAAGGAAGGAAAGAACATAGACATAAGCAAACTGATTTGACATTGTGTTACATAAAACAGTACAAGACAAGGGGATGCAGTGACAGAGACTATAATTGGGGGGAGGAGGACTCCAAAAGGCGGTGACATTTGAGTTGGGAGACCAGAAGAAGCCAGCCACGCATTGAGCTAGGGAAAGTGCACTACAAACAGAAGGAAGGTATATGCAAAGGTCCTGGGAAGGGTGGCCCAGATGAAGGAGAGAAAGGGTAGGAAGAGTGTTGATCAGAGATCAAGGAATTGGATTTCCAGTGTAGGAAGAACTCTACCACACTGAGTTATTTTGTAGAAAGAAAGGTTTATGCCACATTCAGAGTCCCTGCCTCCATAGCTTCCCTTTCTCACACCTTCCATCAGCAGAACTGAGGCTTCTGAACCATCAGTGGATGCAGTTGCCACACCCTGATTTCTCCTAGCAATTTTTCCCCAGGATTCATATTTGTCCCTGGAGTGACTTCATACACTGATCTATCATAAGATCACCAGCACCCATTCTGAATACAAATTCGACTTCCTGCTACCAGAAGCAGGGTTTAGTAACCCTTGACACAGTTGCTAGTTCTTTACCACATGCGAGTGACGCTAGCTGGTGGCCACAGGTCAGAACGTAGAACCACCTCTCCAGTCCTGCCAAGTGGGCCCCTCTCTTTCCTGACAGTCCTTTAATGAACCATTCAGACATTTACTCATAAACTTGAGGTTACACCATTTCACTCTTCCCCTTACTGCTTGTTGTCATGCTGTCTTTCTGCCTGACCCCTCATCTTTGCTTTGTGTGACCAGGGACAGTGGACAGCCCTCCTGATGGATTAGGCCTTCCTTGCCCAGGAGCTGTAAGTGAAATCTTCAAACCTGTCTCCTATTTAGGTGGTATAGTGAATTCATGCCTTCGATCAGAAGAATCAGGAGCTATTCCAGGTCATATTTTCCCCAGGATTCCAGGGATAACTCACATTCAGGTTTCTGGGCCAGAGGAATGATCAAGTAATATAAACTTGGACATGGATTGGACAAAAAGGCATCTATTGTATAAACAAGCTTTCTGTGTGAAGTTCCCTAGTTGCAAGCAGGACAGTAAATTATCAAGCTGTGTACCAGGTAAAAAGGCATCCTATAGAAAACATCCTATAAATTCTCACATCTAGTTTCCTTTGATTTCCTGTTAGGGCCAAGTTGTCAGTACTTTGATGCTAGACAACTAATGTGGCTGAAAATGATCCATCCTCAAACCCCTGGGCTTTCTAATAGTAGGTTCATTCTGCTTACAGACTGGCCAGATTGCCATCAATGTGATCTGGCTCAAGTATAGCTCCTGGATGATACCATCATAGACTGGGCCTAGTGGTGTTTTTGGCATTCATTTCTACTTTGGAATAGAGCATAGAGACCCCTGCCCAGCCACCCCACTGACCAGTGGTAAGTGTATTGCCCTAGCCTCCTATTGTTCTTTAAGGTCAGCTAATCCTGGGAGCTGACTGCCCCTCCCCATATGAAAGGATAGGATGGATCCTGACACTAAAAGGTGAACTGTCAATGCTGTCCCTAGGAAGCTGTCTAATGCTGCACATACCAGGCTCAACCTTCTTGATGGAGATCTCTGATGGATAAATCACTGCTCCTAAATGGTGCTCCTTCAGATGAGCTGGTAGCACTGGTTCTTCCCAAGCTTTTTAGTTGGACACTGACCCGCACCCCAGGAAAGGCCTCATAGTGTCAAATAATAACTGAATCAAGACAAGTTTTAATGTCAAAAATGATCAAGACAAGGATCGTAGCCAAACAGAGTAGCTGCAAGATTTAGCAACTCTTTTCTTGCTGCTGTCATTTCTACTCTCCCAAACTCCCATGGTCAAATCCATTTATTAAGCACTTCATCTGCATAGAGCTCCAATATCAGCCTGGGACATAGTGAGTTAATTAGACCAAAGGTCTCCTTAGCTGAAGTGTGGGTCCATCAAGGCAGACAGTGATGAAGCAGACTGGCTAATTAAGGCAGGCATGAAGCCAGGAGGCAACATTAAAAGGTATTTGCATTTAATACAGGCAGAAGGGTCAAAAGAGTCTAGTGGGAACAGGAAAGGGAGAAAGAACAATTCTTCCATTTGGTACCCAAATGCTCCCTTAGCCAATGGAAGGTGCTTGCATTGGATTAAAAGTCAAAGGATGATCAGTCTTTTATTTAACTTGAATGTTAAAGACATACGAGACTGCTGCTTCAGGAACAAGGAGGCATAGACTCACTTCTCACTTCTCTTGCTCCCTACAAGGACATAAAACTAAATACTGTGGAAATTACTTGACAGCTATGAAAGATGTCTAATCAGGCTAGAAAAAAAGAGGGTAAATTGCCAAGAAAACTCAAGATTTGAATGAGACTGTGAAGAGCTTCTCAGGTTTGCTTTTTATCTCCCACATATTACTAGATCAGCATTTGAGAAGCCTGAAACCCAGAATGGCAAACAAGCACACATGGGATGCACACAGACACACACAAATACACATACACACATACACATATACATGCACATACATGCAAAAAGTGAAGAAAAAGATTGGAAAGGGAGGGTCAATGAAGATCTAGTAGAAAGTCTCAACCCTGCTTCATGACCTGGAGTGGTCTGAACCATAGGCAGCAGCAACAGCAGCAGAGCCCAGATGTTCCAACTCTTGCTTTTGCATCTAGGGTCCTGAAGGGAAGTTTGGTCTCTTTTCAGCGGCAACGATTCCCAGAATGTCCTAGGCTCCACTCCACAAACAGGCATACATGAGCAGTCCAATCTACAGAGCCTATTTTGATTTTACTCTCTCGTAGCTCAATGAGACCTTTGCTCATAGCTTGTCGAATACTTTCCATAGTTTTTAGTTTTATGCATTTGGAGAGGGTGAGATTACGTCTCCTTGTTTCTGAACCAGAGTCTCATATATGTCTTTAACATGAAAGTTGAATAAAACACTGATCACCCTTTGACTTTTAACCCAATGCAAGTACCTTTCCAAGGGATAAGGAATCAGCAGCAGCAATGGCAAAAATTGCATCTCTCTGACCTTCCACCAAGGTTATAAGATGACCCAAGCTCACCTGCATCTCATCATCCTTCCCAGAAGGTAACTCAATTAGGTTTCAATCCTCATATCAAGAACCAGGATTATCATAATTTAAAATAAAAGGGATAAACAAGTGATACTAACAGCAAAATGAATCAGATGTTGAATTTAGCTGATAGGGCTTTTAGGGCAACTCTCAAAAAGTGCTCCTATAAGCAAAAATTCAAATAAAAAAAACTACAACAGCTGAGGTAGAAGTTATAAAAATAGAGCCAATTTAAGCTGTCAAATTGAAAAATACAATGACCAAAATAAAAAATCCACTGATGGTCTCAATAGTATACTGAAGATGATGAGACTGGAGCACTGAGCTGAAGGCAAACCAAAGTACTTACTCATTTCAGGTAAGACAGAGGAAAATGTAATAGAGACTCAGAAATCTGTAGGACAACAACAAAATGCCTAATTTTCATATCATTGGAGGTATAAAAGAAAGAGAAAAATAGCAGTGAAAACATATTTAAAGAAATGATGGCTAAAAGTGTCATAATTTACTGGAAAACATAAACCTATAGACTCAGGAAACTAAAGAAAAACCCCAAAGAAATTCGCATCATGACACATTACAATAAAATACATATTGTCTTTCACTGGCTCAGCCTATGAATTTTTGGCTTTTTGATGATATGAAATTGTACTCATACTCTGATTTTTTACTTTCAGTACCAGACTTAATAACATAAGACACTCAACTATTTGTCACAAAACAGGTTTTTAGATGATTTTGCCTAACTGTAAGCTAATGTAAATGTTTGGAGAATATTTCTAATAGGAAGACACGATGTTGGAAAATGTTTTTTTCCTTCAGCCCTGGAGCTAGAAATTAGGACTTCCATGCTGAGTTCCATTCTTATCCACTCTTTTTTTTTTTTCTTTTTTTTTTTTTACTTTTAAAACAGATTTGACTAAGGATGGACTCAGTTACCCATGCTGGGCTTGAAATTCAAGAATGTTAGTATTAAAGGTATCTGCCACAGTTCATGGCTTTAAAAATCCAGTTTTGACTTAAGATGTTTTCATTGCAATCACTTACCAGTTCACTTATGTAAACACAACATGATCAAAAAATTCCTATATTTTTCATTAATTTTATTAGATAATATAAAAATGACAAATTTGTCAAATATATTCAATATAAGAATTAACTAATAGAAATGACACTTCTCTGAGTGATGCTCAGGATAGTCAATTAAAAAACCAGACTGACCAAGGGACATTTGGGGGTAAACTGTTTAGTGGTTAAAACGGGTTTATCAAGACATAACCTCATTGTAAATTCAGAACTATTCACATTATAAAAAAGTGATTACAACAAAGATGACCTAAGAAGCATCCGAAGACAAACATTTCATGCTGTAGCTTAGAAATGTCCTCTGAAAACCATGGTTAAAGGATTAGTCCCTAGCTTGATGCTACTGGAAAGTGATAGAAACTTTAACAGGTGGGGATGGATGGGAGGTCTTGTGGCTGTTGAATGGTGCCTTGAAAGGGATATTTGGACTGCAGACTTCCACTTCCTTGCTTGTTGCTTCCTGGCTGCCATGAGTCAAACAGCTTGCCGTCCGTGTGCTCCTGCCATGAACTGCTACTTAGTTATAGACCTAAAAACACTAGGGTCAACTGAGGTTGGATTGAATACTCCAAAACTGTGAGCCAAAATAATATTTTCCCCCCTTTTAGTAGACTACCTCAGGTATTTGGTTGCAATATGGAAAACTAATTCACAATGCATTACCATATGTCACCAAATTGAGTGATAGTGGATTTCTCATTTATTCCATGAAAGATGGAAGTGACTCAATATTTTTAACTACTGGAGAAAAAAAAGAACTGCCAATTTCTAACATTATTTCTGGCAAAATTATCATTCAAGAATAAGAATTGTTTTGGACAAATGTAAGACAGTAACCACTAAGAAAGAATACAAATTAATATACACAAAAACAGTATAAATAAATAAAAAAGTAACTCTAAAGATTTTCAATTAGCTCACAGAAAAGCAAGAAAAAGACATACCAAAAAGAAATTTATGTCAGTAAATGTTTATATTAGAAAAGAGGCAGGATACCGAACAATCTGGTTTCCAATCTCAAAAAGCTACAAAAATCAGCAAATGTTAAAGCAATGTTTGCCAAGGAACTGAAGAACAGAGAGATGAGTACGTGGAGCACAGAGGATTTTGAGGGCCTGAAACTATCATGTATGATACTGTAATGGTGAATAAACTGGTCATTACAAAGTGGTCCAAAACCATGCAAACTATGAAACCAACACAGTGAGTCCCAAGGCAAACAATAGACTTTGGATGATCATGATGTGTCGGGCAGTGTCACCAGTTGTATCGAATGTGCTACTCTGGTGGGCAACCCTGGTAATGGCTTAAGTTCTGCATGTTTGGAGGATATATGAAAAGTCTCTACAATTTCTGCTTAATTCTGTTGTGATTCTAATGTTCTCTAAAGAAATGATTTAAACTTTTGTCTTAATAGATGCAAAGTGAGTTTGAAATTAAGGCCTTAAATAACCTTTATTTAAATGTTGTGTCTTGAGTGCACTGTTATCCCACTATGACCACAACAAAGAGAAATTGTTTCATACAGGGTACTTATTGATGACAGTAGAGGCATGATGAGTTCTTAAGAAGTAAGATTTGTGCTTCATTATTGTTGCAGTTTATATCTATTATAACACTTCAAAGCCTCATGAACTCATGGATGGGGCTTTTGAAAGGTGCTTGAATTATGGGGGTGCTATAGTTAAATGTGATGCCTAGAGGAGCAGCCTGATGGGAAGAGTTAGGTGACTGCATATGTGACCTCCCTTCTCAGCCTGTCCCTTTTCTCTCTGCTTCCTCCTCTACAACAGGCCTTTCTCCCATGCCCTTCTGCCCTGGATCCCACCAATTATGGAGTGAACCCTCTAAAAACTCTAAATCCAAATAAATTTTTCTTCTTTAGATATTATATATTTTGTTCCAGTGATGAGGAAAGTGAATAAGACAATTTTAATCTGTTACCCTCATAGACAAAGGACCATTACAAAGTAAATCTATAAACCATGTGCCCACGTGTACTGTTATGCCAGTTGAATACCTGTGCTATAAGAAAGATGCCTTTCTTGGCCTCACTGAAGTTGAGCTCAATGTTTTACAGAAAAAAGATAATTACAAAAGAATGTCCATAGATTGAATTGATTTCCTAAAAAAAAAAGTGTCTATAATTTTTTCAAATAGTATGGCTGATAAAAAATACAAGAATTGTAAGAAAGTGATAAGACCATGAGCAGAGAAAACATCAAAATGGAAGCATCTCCACAGGCCTAGGATTATCAGAAATTGATTTTTAAATAATTATGATAATATGTTCATAAAAATAGGTACAATAAAGTTCTAGCAATGGAACTGAATTTTTAAGGAATAAAATGTACATTCTACATCTGAAAAAATTAAATCAGGTACTCAGTAATGTTTAATAGCAAATTAAGCCTGTTTTAAGAGACAATAAGTGACCTGGAAAATAGACAATAAGCACACACCTAGGTACATATATGTACATATGTGTGAAATGTTCAAAGGAATTATGGGACATAGTGAAAAGATTCAGTATACACATAACTGAAGGAAATGACAGAGGAGAAAGAAAAGAGAAAAAGCAATATTTAAAGATAAAATTATCAATATTAATTGAAGAAAATAATTCGCCAAAATAACAGCAAACTGATAAAAGATATCTAAGCAAGATTCAAATGACTCCACAGACCTTAGACACAATAAATTCAAAAAGACTTTACCTCGAAACATCAGACTCCAGCAGATGGTAGCAAAGAAAAGGGTAAGTGTTAAAAGCATCCAGCAAGAGAAGGACAACCTAAAAATAACAGCAACAGGGCTGACAGCTGATTCCTGTGTAAAAATGATGAAAGTCAGAAGGAAATAGAAAATAATGAGCAACCTAAGGACGAAACAAAATTGAAGAGAAATTTTAAAGCATTTTCATAAAAAGAGAAAACTAAACTCTGTAAGATGCATCATAAGCAGTCCTGCAGGGAAGTTTACAGCAGCAAATCATATATCAAAGAATAGAATAAATGATCACAAATGAACACCATATACTACTCTTTAAGAAAATAGGAAGATAAGAAAAAATGAAGCTCAAAGTTAGCAAAAGGAAGGAATAATAAACATCAGAAAATAAATAAGTGAAGTATAGACTAGAAAACAAAACAGAAAAGAACTAATCATCTGTTTTCTGAGAAGATAAATAAAAATGATAAATTTTTCTTATATAAGAGAAAAGAAGACTCAAGTAAACAAAATCAAAATAAAAGACGAGACATTAAAACTGATACCTTAGAAATGCAAAGATCATCACAGACTTCTTAGAACGATTATATGCTAAAATACTGGATAATCTAGAAGAAATGAATAAATTTCCAGGAACATACAACCTATTGAGATGAAATCACAATGGAAATCTGAGCAGACTAACAGTAAGTAAGAAGACTGGATCAAAAATACAATTTCTCTCACCAAATAAATGCCCAGGATTTGATGGTTTCACCAGTAAATTCTAGTAAATATTGAAAGAAAAAGAATACCAGTCTTCAGTCACTACCAGAGACAGAGACGAGACAGAGAGAGAGAGAGAGAAGAAAACAAGGAAAAGGAGTGAATACCTCCAAATTCCTTTTAAAAGACCCACATTATCCTGAGACCAAGCCAGACAGCAACCAGCAACATTACAGGCCCAAAGCCATGCTGAACTTAGACTAGAAACCCCTTAAAAGAAACCCAGCAAAGTGGCTAGAGGCAGCATGGTGTGCTTCTAATCCCCACTACTCAGAAGACAGAGGCAGGATAAGCTTGAGATTGATGCCAAATTATCAAGATCTTGCTGCTTAAATCAATGAATAAATGGAAAGGGCTTGCACTGAAGGCCTGGAGGAGCTCTCTGAGTTCAATGCTCAGTACCTAAAAAAAAAAACAAGCACAAATTTTTGCAAACTAAAGTTTAGCAAACTACTTCAGTGGCACATTCAAAATTCAAAGCAATTGTATCCCATAACCAAGTGGCATTTATTCCTAGGACACAACAAATACTCAGCATACACAAATCAGTAAATGTGATATGTTAGCTTAACAGATAAAGGCAAAATCCATATAGTCATCTCATTTAAAACAATAAATAGCTTTTGACAAAATTCAATGTCTTTCATGATTAGAACTCCCCACATATAGAGTTAAGAAAGGTTCTGTTCATGGTGGCTCACCCTGTAATCCTAGTACTTGGGAGGCTGAGGCAGGAGGATTGTTGCTAGTTCGAGACCAGCCTGGGCTACAAAGTGAGCTCAAGGTCAGCCTGAACTGCATAGAGAGACTCTGTCTCAAAAAGACAAAAAAGACCAAAAGGATGTATGTTCAAAGAATAAATCCAACATATGACAATCCTATGTATTACCAGTAAAAATTACTGAGGGTAGACTTCAAATTCTCATGACCAAACAAAGTATGAAATAAATCATATGCTAATTAACTTGATATAGCCATTGCATAATACATGCTTGATTCAAAATAATACATAAATACTTTAAATACATAAAAACAAAATTATTTTTTTCAGTTAAAATATTTAAAAATACCAAATAGATAATAGCTAATACTTAATTTGCATTTGGTTTTGGACTATAATAAAAATATCAACTCAGTAAAAGGAAAAAATAAAATATCAATATAAATTTAAACGTTAGAAGCTAATTTTCAAGTAGAATAATATAACTATTGAAAATACGTTGTGCAATAAAAATATAGTGTAATTTGAAAATGTAAACTGTCGGTGTCGCTCCCGGCCGGCAGGAAAAACACACGACAGATTCTGACGGTGTGCAACCTTGTCTTTATTTGTCTCCGTGTGGGCCCCGCGAGGCCTCTGCTCTGCCACCAGTCCTTTCTTACCGGTGGACTTTCTCTATCTCTCTCTGTGCTTCTCTCTCGTAGCGGGAGAGGCACTCACTTTTATAGGGTAACAGTGGCCAATCAGTTTAAAGCGCGCGATGTGGGCTGACTGGCTAACATCAGTTGTTGCTAGGCAGACTATCTTACAGAGCGGGTTGTTTAAGTCGCCAGGGCAATCAGGGGGCAGGAAGCAGGCGCCAACTTGGCTCACTCGATGGGAGGGGCAATCTAGCTCAGGCTTTGTTCTTTCTTACAGGCCTCACGTCCGCCAAGTAAGGCGACCGGGCTCGGCCGCGGCTCCCAACAGTAAACTTCTTAAAAATTTGTTAGAATAAAAGACACATTGACGTTAATCTCCCCTCACTTCAAACATACTTATCCTACCATTATTTCAACATTTTGCAGCAGTTCTGGAAGTCTTCTTCCATACCTTTAAGAGATATGATCAAAAATAAGGTAAATGCTCCTGCTGTCTTCCAATACAAAAGCTGGCTATGCTCAGAAAACTGTTCCAGTGTGTTCTTACTGACCTTCTTCGCTGAATCTTGCACTCTGTAACTGCTGGCTCTTCCTGAAAGTCAAAGCAATCATAAAAAGTAAATCTTCAAGTCAGTTCAGGACATTGAGGAAGCCACAGTAACACAAGTAAAGATGCTCAGGAAATGAGGCTTCAGAATCTGTCTCAGAAAGTGTGGAGAATGATGGGATAACTATGAAGGATTTTGAAGGAAATAAGTGACAATGTGTCTTTTACTGTAATAAATATTTTTAAAAATTTATACATTAACATATTTTGTGATCATACCTCCTATCTTTTAAAAGTGAAAGTGTCATTGACTTAGGACAATATTGAAGCAAGAGGAAATGAATGTAATCACTTGCCTTAAATAAAAGTAAAAGTACTTTTGGACATGAATAAAACCAAAGGAGGTGATCTTCTCAGTATCTTGAAGCTCCTGCCTCCCTGGAGAGTTGTTAGGTCATGGAGCAAGGAAGGGGAACTCAAACAGAGCACTGTGAGCAATTATGAGGTAAGAAGGCAAATTTTTGAATTGAAGGAGATCAAGTAAGTCAGAATTCACTGGGTAGAATGTAAGAGAAAATACTTCTGTAGGCAAAGAATTCTAAAGTTCTGGGAAAGGCTCTCCCCAATTTTTCAGCTTAGTACTGATGAACACATTTGTGTGAGGAAATTACCTAAAGCCAGGGAAAACACCAGAAAGGAGTTTGTGTATGACATTCAAGGTCACACATGGCCAAATATAATTCACCTTCACTACAGCCACAGTGGAGAAGCTTTAGAAAACACAGGCTACTGGATAGAGTACTCATAGGAGTATTGCCTCAAAATTGAAGCTACAGTAACATTATTATAATATTGGCAAAAATACTAGAAAAGGAGATGTGAAGTGGTCTTAAGTTTCCATACTATAACAAAAGTAAAGTAATATTGAAAGCAGACTGTGATAAGTTATAGATATATACTATAACCCAAAAGCCCAACCCAAACAATTTCAAGATGATAAAGTTAAACATGGTTGTATTAATAATCAAATTGACTATAAGAGGCTAAATACTCAAATTTGAAGACAGAGATTCTCAGAATGGACTTAAAGAAATGCACATGAATTCTTGTATCAAAGATTCTTGCATCTCTGTAGTGGACAACACTACCGAGGCTGCAACTATTAAGAGGGTAGTAAATAGGGGTCTGAGAATCACCCATGTCTGATCCACAGAGAGTCTGTCAGTAGTTTTGAATCCTAGACCCCCACATCATCATAGCAGCTATGAATCTCTTGGGGATGATAAGTGATAGGGGATGTGATAGGCTTCTTGACTTTTGCTAACACCGCAGATAACTAAGGCAAACTACAATCCAAGGTGCATTGCTTAAGAGTAAACTCAGCTAGTTCCTAGGGTTTATATGTATGAAAAAAGATGGGCCATCAGTTCCAGAGGCTGGGTGGCCTGGATTAAGTGCCCCATGCAGTTTCCCCGAGTCCAGCTAGTATGGGTTCCTCTCTCAGCCCAGAGAGGGATCTTTGTGGCTTCCCAGTGCACCAGACCAGCACTGTGCATCCTGGGCGGGCCTGCAGCAGCCTCCCCACTCCCACCAATGGTTGGTGGACTCTGGAGTTCTGAGCAGGCAAGTGGGGGGGAGGCGCCATCAGATCCAGAAGCTGGGCAGCCTGGCATAAGTGCCCCACGCACATTCTCCTGAGTCCAGCTAGTTTGGGAGCCTTTCTCAGCCTCAAGAGGGAACTTTTTGGCTTCCTGGTTCACTGGACCAGTGCAGTGGGTCCTGAGTGGGCCTAGAGTGGACTCCCCGCTCTCGGCTATGCTTGGAGGACTCTGGAGTTCTGGGTGAGCAGGCACCATCAGTTCCAGGGCCTGGGTTTGGGCCGGCCTGCCCCACTCCTAGAGACCCTCTCTCAATCTGGGGAGCTGGGTGGCCAGAGTCCCAGGAGCTGAGGGCATAGAAGAGGAATTCCAACAAGCCCTAGGGAAGCCTCAGAACAACACTTGATACACATGAAACACAGAAATATAGGAAAATGACAAAACTAAAGACCAAATTATAATCTTAAACCTCCAGCCCATCTCAAGAAACTTTAGGAGCTATGTACATAGAAGAAAATATATGCCATACACCTGAAATATCAGCCATAATAACAACTGAAATAAAGAAGCAACTCAGGGAAGCTTTAAAGAAATTCAAACTAGAAATAATCTCCCAGGTAAAAGAAGAAATGATAAAAGTAATAAAGGAGATGCTGAACATATCTAAAGAAGACACAGTTTAAAAATTGGAGGAACTAAAGAAAGGTAGAATCCCTGGATGAGCAATATAAGAAACAAACAGAATACATAAAGCAGATGCACAGAGATATACAGGAAATAAAAAATTACATTGAAAGCTGTAAAAACCACCTCAATGAAAGTTAAGATAGAATTTCAGACCTCAAAGACAAGATTGGAGCTAGTGAACAGGAAAGGAAAGATCTTTTAAAAATAATAAGGAATCAGGGAATCACAATTCAACAACTGCAAGATGATGCAAAGAAAAACAACATAAGATTGATAGAGATTAATGAAAAAGAAGGGGACAACATAAGGGATGTCAAGAGGATATTTAGAGAAGTAATAACTGAAAATTTTCCAAACATGAAATCGGAAACTGACATCGGGATCAGTGAAGCATATAGAACTCCAAATAGTCATAACCAAAATAAAACTACACCCAGATATATAATAATCACCATCCCAGAAGTCCAACATAAGAATGGAATACTAAAAGCTGTCAGAGAGAAAAGACAGATCAATTATAAAGGAAAACCTATCAGAATCACTGAAGACTTCTCCGCACAAACAATAAAGTCAAGAAGAGCATGGAGTGAAGCATTCCAGATCCTAAAGGAAAATGATTTCCAACCTAGACCGATGTACCCTGAAAAACTGTCCTTCAAAATCGATGGAGAAATAAGATACTTCCATGACAAAAACAGCTGAAGAACTTTATGATCACCAAGCCAACCCTGCAAAGAATATTGAAAGACAGTTTAGAAACACTTAGGAAAAAACCACTAAGCAAAGGAGACAATTAAACAGAACAGAATGATGAAGATGCAACAGCAGAAAGATAACATATCAACAATAAACCAATATATAACAGTTACAACCATTAATGTAAATGGTCTCAATGCACCAATTAAAAGAAACAGACTGGCAGAATGGATCAAGAAACAAAATCCAAACATATGCCATCTACAAGAAACGCATATAACCCAGAAGGATACTCACAGACTGAAAGTCAAAGGATGGAAAACAATACTTCATGCAACAGGAACCAAAAAAAAAAAAAAAAAAAGCAGGAGTAGCCTTTCTGTTTGCAGACAATGTGAAATTTAAACCAATAATGATCAGAAGAGACAAAGACGGTCACTATATAATCGTTAGGGGAAAACTTCAAGAGAAAGAGATAATTATCTTAAATACATATGCACCAAATTCCAGAGCACCCAGTTATATAAAACAAGTATTAACAGAAATGAAAAATCAAATTATCAGTAACACAATTGTAACAGGAGACCTTAACACATCATTGACAACAAGGGACAGATCAACCAAACAGAAAATCAGCAAAGAAATAACAGAACTGAATCACACCTGTGAACAAACGGACTTGATAGATATATACAGAGTGTTCCATCCAACAACATCAGAATACACATTCTTCTCAGCAGTACATGGGTCATTCTCTAAAATAGACCATATATTAACTCACAGAACATATTTTAATAAATGCAAAGGATTTAAAATTATCCCTTGCATGTCATCAGATCATAGTGCTTAGAACCTAGAAATTAATGATAAAAGATACTGCAAAAATCCCACAAACACATAGAAACGGAATAACACACTCTTGAGTAATCAGTGGGTCACAGGGGAAATTACAGAAGAAATTAAACAATATCTACAAGAAAATGAAAATACAAATACATCTTACTGGAATCTGTGGGATGCAATGAAAGCCATCATCAGAGGAAAATTTATTGCACTGAGTTCCCACATCAGGAAAACAGAATGAATACAAATAAACAACCCGATGCTACACCTCACACAGCTAGAAAAAGAAGAGCAAGTCAAGCCCAAAGCCAAAAGAGGAGAGGAAATTGTAAAACTCAGAACAGAAATCAATGCAATAGAGACTAAAGAAATAATCCAAAGAATCAATGAATCAAAGAGTTGGTTCTTTAAAAGAATAAATAAAATTGATAAGCCCCTAGCCAACCTTATTAAAAAAGGGAAGAAAAAGCTCAAGTTCATGCAATAAGAAATGAAAAAGGTGAAATCACTACAGGCTCTATAGAAATACAGATCATTAACACCTATTTTTAAAGCCTCTACTCTTGTAGGTTTGATAACACAGAAGAAATAGACAGATTCCTAGAAACATATAAAGTACCAAAGCTAGGTCAAGAAGACGTAAAACTGCTGAATAACCCAATCTCTATTAATTAAATTGAAAATGTAATTAAGTTCCTACATGCAAAGAAGAGCCCAGGCCCAGACAGATTCACTGCAGAATTCTACAAGAAATACAAAGAAGACTTAATGCCGACACTCCTCAAACTCTTCAATGAAATTGAAAGGGAAGCAATCCTTCCTAAGTCATTCTTGGAAGCAAATATTACTCTAGTACCAAAACCTGAGACAGACTCAACTAAAAAAGAGAACTACAGATCAATCTTCCTAATGAACATAGATGCAAAAATCCTCAATAGAATATTGACAAATAGGATGCAGCAAATCGTCAAGAAGATTATATACCATGACCAAGTGGGATTCATCCCAGGCATGCAGGGATGGCTCAGCATAAGTAAATCAATAAATGTAATCCACCATATCAATAAGGCCAAAAGTAAGAATCACATGATCATTTCTATACATGCAGAAAAAGCCTTTGATAAGGTCCAACATTCACTTATGATAAGAACTTTACAGAAAATAGGAATAGATGGTCTTTACCTCAATATAATAAAGGACATCTACTACAAACCAACAGCCAGTATCATACTAAATGGTCAAAAACTGAAGGCCTTTACTTTAAAATCAGGTACAAGACAAGGATGTCCCTTATCACCATTCCTATTTAGTATAGTACTGGAAATACTAGCCAGAACAATTAGACAAGAGAGAGAACTAAAAGGGGTAAAGATAGGAAAAAAAGAAGTTAAATTATCATTGTTTGCAGATGACATGATACTTACTTAGAAGACCTCCAAAACTCCATTGAAAGACTCTTAGATATAATAAATAAATTCAGTAATGTACCTGCATACAAAATCAATACTCAAAAATCAATAGCATTCCTATACACTAACAATAAAATCAGAGAGAGAAATAAAGGAAGTCACACCTTTCACACTAGCAACAAAAAAGTGAAATATTTAGGAATTACTCTTATGAAAGAAGTGAAAGACCTATACAGGGAAAATTATAATACACTAAAAAAAGAAATTGAAGACAATTTCAGAAAATGGAAAGACATCCCTTGCTCATGGATAGGAAGAATAAATATTGTGAAAATGGTCATTCTCCAAAGACTGTTATACAGATTCATGCAATCCCAATAAAAATACCATCGGCATACCTGATAGATCTCGAGAAATCAATCTTGATCTGGAGCGAGAAGAGACCTAGAATAGCAAAGACAGTTCTAAGCAGCAAAGGCAAGGCAGAAGTACTGGAAGAATGACAGTCTCTTTAATAAATGGTGTTGTAAAAACTGGCTCTCCACATGCTGAAGACTAAAACTACACCCATGCCTATCACAATGTACTAAATTAAAATCTAAACGGATCAAAGATCTGAATATTAAAACAGAAACACTAAATCTATTGGAAGACAAATTGGGTGAAAACCTTGAAGACATAGGGGTTGGTAGAGAATTCATGAACAGGACTCAAACCGCACGAGAAATACTTCCCAGAATCAATAACGGGGATCACCTCTCATTATAAAGTTTCTGCATGTCAAAAGAAATCTCCAGCACAGTGAAAAGAAAACCCACAAACTGGGAAAAAAATCTTAGTGAACTGTCCCTCAGACAAAGGACTTTTGTCTAAAACATACAAAAAATTTAAAAACCCTAAAATTCAAAGATCCAATCCAAAAATGGGCATCTGAGATGAATACACACTTCTCAGATAAAGAAATACAAATGGCAAATAAATACATAAAAAAATGTTCATCATCATTACTCATTAGAGAAATGAAAATTAAAACCACACTGAGATTTCATCTCACTCTTGAAAGAATGGCCAGGATCAAGAAAACTACCAACAACAAATGCTGGAGAGACTGTGGGGAAAAGGAAGTCTCTACACTGTTGGTGGGAGTGTAGACTGGTGCAGCTTTTGTGGAGGTCAGTCTGGAGATTTCTCAAAAAACTGGGATTAGAAGTCCCAATTGTTCCAGCTATGCCACTTCTAGGCATATTCCCAGAAGAACTGAAAGCATCATACCACAGTGATATATGTGCACCTATGTTTATAGCAGCACAATTTGTAATTGCCAGATCTTGGAAACAACCCAAGTGTCCATCAACTGAGGAATGGATTAAAAAGTTGCAGTATTTTTTATTTTATCATTATTTTTTAATTAAGGGAAAAATTTTTTAAAGTTAGCAGGATATATTACAGTAACGTTTTTGATTTCCTATTAACTTGATTTGAAGCCCCATATTGCTCTCACCATCTTGTTTTGACTGATTTTACTCTATTTTGTTCTGCTTGATATTATCAGTTTTGAGGGCATAGGCAACTACTTTGAAGGCAATAAGATTCACTATGATGCCCACTCTGGTTTGACTATTATCTTCTTTTGAAGTTCAGTAATGTCTCCAATGTTTAGGGTTTTTTGGTTTTGTTCTGTACTGTTTAGTTGAATTTTATTATACTTGATGATATAAGCAATTCTTTTTAAGGTAGCAAGGGGCATTATGGTAACCATTGTTGATTACCTTGTATTCTGTTTTTACATCATGTACTATGTCCATCCTTTGTTTTGACCAACTCTGCTTTGTTTTTTCACATTTGGTTTTATTCTCTTCCAAAAAAAGTAATAAGAACTATGGGAGTAATAAAGCCTAAAATGTGTAAATGTTATCATAAAAAAGAGAGGAAAAGAAAGTGCTCTAAAGGACACAACTGTAAGTGTGTTTAGGTGTGTAAGATAGATGACCATATTACTAAGTTTTTATTGGATCACTGAACAGAGCTGTTTGCATTTTCACTGTTTGAATGTCCACTTTGTGTGCTTTAATTTTGTAACTTCAACAACTATTTCTAAGATGACAATATGTAATCTATTAACTAGTGATTTCGTACTGTTTATTTTTATTTTTTGAAATTCTGTATTACTTGTACCCTATTACTGTTTTGTTTTGTTTTCACTTTAAATTTAAAAAATGGCGCTGTTCTTTAATGACCTACATGAGAATTCTAGATCTCTACTCTTAGGAAACAGTTTTCTTAGGTGCAGTTGATGTAAGTAAAATTGACATGGCCATGAATTGAAGATTCTCTTCATTTTTTCTTTGTAGGAAACATATGCTGAACATCAAATAGGTGGCACTATCCATGGTCATATTCCAAAGAAGGGAAAAATTAACCATCCACCACAATTAAATTTCCCAATGATATTTCTTGCTATCTGTACAAAAGCCCTTTTTCAATTTCTGTCAGAATTCAGCATTCCAGCTATAGCACCAACTCCTTCATCCTTACCTAGGAATCAATTGAAAATAAAGAAGTTAAAATAATGTGATGGAGTGATACACTGTGTGTTGGATATGTTTTAAATATTAATCACTCATGAATAGGCTCCTCTCAGTTTCATCAGTGATAAACAGTTCCCAAATAAGCAGCACTAGCTGGTCATATTATCATCTTTGTAACCTCGGAGCAGCCCGACACTGGGCTCTGTGCTGCTCAGACAAGGGTATTCTCTGGTCACAGCCGACTCCTCAAACCCTAGAAACTCTCAGTGACTTAGACTGCCATCATACTACCAGGCTAGAGCCTATTACATTTTGCGTAAATACAGATTTTCAAGGAAAATGAATGCACGGCAACACTCATTATTGATCATTCTCAAAACTGTCTGGAGAATTCCCCTAGAGGGCTTAAGAAAGAAATTAAACATGGTTTTCCTGAGTTGTTTCCTGCTGTTTTTCCACTTCATTGGTTTTGCTCCCGTAATTGTGTGTGTTCCTATAGCCACATAATGTTTTAATGTGGCTGAGTTATTTCATACAACTTCTGGATCGGATGTCAACAATTTGGGTATGAATGACTATAATAATAATTGTGATAAGCTATCCTTAGTGACTCCCTTTTACCATTATTGCTTAACTCTTTAACTTCTTTTAAACTGCCCCAAACTTCTTCCTGCATCTCAAACCTTCTGTCCCACATCTACTTTTCATTTCTCATTATACTTGACACCAATGACCACCGCTTCTTTCAGGGAGCTCTTTGGTCTTTTCCTTCACGTTGCTGTCCTCCTCCAGTGTTCATCCTATTTCCCTGATGTTATAGGTCTTTGTCACCATTTTTGTTAGTTCAGAAACCTGAATTTTTCAGTTTTTTTCATTAATTTCAAATACTTTCTAAGCTTTCAGGGTCATAATCAGGACTGAAATCTTTGATACAGGATTCCAGGTAGCATGTGTCTATGTCTCAGTTTGTTTTTCCAGGACCGTTTCCCATTGCTGTCTTATACAACCTGTTTCATCAGCTACTCTGCTCAAGAAAAATGTACGTTTCAGAGGCTTTCTTATATCCATAGCTTTGACTTTCTAGTCTTGCTGCCGATGACTCAACAAATTATATCTATCAGTATATCTTAAAAATCACAATCCACTATCAAGTCCATTTTAGCCAAAAAAGTAAAGATGATGCAACATTAGAAATTATAACAGCAGAGGATATAAGATATTTTTCCATATGTTGGAGAAAAGACATACAAAGATTCAGTAATCATTCTTGATTTTAAGGGCATAGAATGCTAAAACATAAAAGAATAAGTCTTTTTCCATGATGGAAAATAAACCCTATCTCAAACCAATGATCATTTATTATACCAAGCAATATAATATTAACATCATCCCTTTAAAACAAAAATCTTTACAAGGCTTCTCATTATCAGGACTATTATTTAATAGTTTTCAGAAATGTCTGTCCAAAGCAATGAGACAAGAAAAAGATATATAAATATAAGTTTAGTGAAGAAAAAGGAAAACATATCATTCTGTGGGTATTACATATGGTAATAGAATTTAGTAAAGTGGCCAGGTAATAAACATTAAAAATCCATTATTTTCCTGAAGTAAAGCAGTGACTGATCATTGAGAAAATGTAACCAACAAGGTATCCAGAATGACCTGCATCATAAGGGTAAAAAAAATTCCAGATATGCACAAATATATTCATACCATGGTTATTTCCATAGCTATCCATTTAAATCATCACTGTGAAGTTTTAAAACTGTGATTAGTAAAAGAGTTTCAGAAATTGTCTTGCAGTAAGTGGTTCATTCTAATGAGAACAACAAAAGGAGATTTAAGTTTGAGGACATACAATGAATGTTTTAATTTTTAAATCACAGTAAAAGACACATTGTCTTCTCAAAGTACTCCTCCTAATATCAAATACACTTATCCCATATTCTTTGCACTTTCGAAGGGGAGTTATTTTTTTTATTTTGTTTTTGTTTTTTATTAGTCCGTATTTGTGGCTTATAATGATTACATTCCTTGTGTGAAGTTAGCACACATTCATAGCACATCTTAATTCTTTTTCTGACTCTTTTCCCTCCCCATAATCCCTTCCCTCTCCCTTACCATTTGAGAAAGATCTATCTCCTTATTTCCTATTACCTATCTTTTATTTTACTCTTTATGTTTTGGGCTTCTCATGTAAAAGAAGCCATGTTATATGTAAGTTTCTGTGTCTGATTTATTTCATTTAAATTATGATCTCAAGGTCCATCCATTTTCTTACAAATGACTCAATTTTATGTTTTTATGACACAGTAGTACTCCATTGGGTAAATAACAAATTTTCTTTATCCATTTATTTGCTAATGGACATAGAAATTGTTTCCAAGATTTAGCTATTATTAATTATACTGCCATAAACATAGGTATGATATATCATTATAATATGATGTTTTTAGCTGTTTTGGGAAAATACCTAGGAGGATGGATAATAGCTGACTTGAATGGAATTTCTATTTTTAGTTTCTTGAGGAATCTCGATACTTATTTCCATAGTGGGTTTATTAGTCTATTTTCCTATCAATAATTGAGAGTGAATCGTTTCTCACTGCAGTCACATTAGCGTGTTATTATTTGGTAGCCACTATTGCTGAGTAAGATGGAATCTCAGTGTTGCTTCCCTTTGCACTTCTGTAATAGCCAACAATGTTGCATATTTCTTTATGTATGTATTGGCCATTTATACCACTCAGAAGTGTCTGTTCATTTCACTTGCCCATGTTTTGATTGGGTCTCTTGTTTGGGGGGACGATTTTTAATTTTTTGTATATTCTAGATATTAGTCCTCTGTCTGAAGAACTGACAAATTCTTCCATTCTGTAGGTTGTCTCTTCACTGTTTCACTGCCCCAGTGTCTTGACTCAATTCAAAATATTTACCTTTCATGGTCAATTTGACTTTGGAAAAGAGCCCGAAGTTACACAGTGCCAGGTTCAGTGGATAAGGTAAATAAGGACACATTATAATGTTTTCACAAGCCTGTCTTTTCCTTACATGGCACCTGGCTGCAACATTCACTGTATTTTTTATCAGACTTCATTAAAACACTCACAAAAAATAACTGATAGATGTGCTTCAGCAAATGGAAAAAACAGTGGAATACATGTGTTTGAATAAAGTAGGAGTATTGAAAGAAGATTAATAGCAATGTGCCTTTTATTGTTTTAATGCTTAAAATGTAAACATTCACTATATATTCTGATCACACCTTGTAGTTTCCACATTTGATGCTCATACCACACTCCTAGAAGTGTCTACATGGACTCTATGATAGAGAAATCTCTTGAAAATATCTATTGCAGACAGAGAACATTATGAAAGGAATCCTTAATATGATTAAATTTCCAGCAGTTATTTGTAGAGGGGGTAAGAACTTGAAATAGTGGAGGATTCCAATAACAAGTGATATAAATTTGTGAAAAAATGATTCACCTCAAGAATAAACAAAGAAAGCAAATGGAATAGGTTAACATTTGTGAGAATATTTTATTAGCAAAGAGTTAAAGTAGTAAAATAAAATACTAGAAGAGTGATCAAAGCTTAGCAAATGGAAACTCTGAAAGGGAAAGAAAATTTGAGGTAAACTTCCTATGGGGATCTTATCATTTATTTCCTTAAAATGTGCCCTTAGAAAGAGTCCTACATGTGCAGAAATAGTCGCTCGTCTAGCATTGCAGGAATTACAACTGCAGGAAGCTACACACGCTCTAGGTGTTCAACAGCAGGAGGGTGGACTAAATTAGTGGATGAATTAATAGAAGAAAACACAGAATCTGCTTTCATGAACTTGAAAACATAGTCATAATGTAAACTTCACACACAAAGCCAGCATGGTGGTACACACCTGAATCCCAGCACTGAGGCTCAAGCAAGAGGATTGCAATTTCAGTTCTAACCTGAGCAATTTAGCAATTTAGCAAAGTTCTGTCTCAAAATCATGAAAAGGACTCAAGGCTCAGTTCATTGTAAAGGGCTTGTATTTAATCCCCATTATTACTAAAAGTGGTACACCTCAGTAATAAACAAAGAAAGCAATATGTATACGTATATGTGTATGTATATGTATATGTGTATGTATATGTATATACATGGGTTTTTAGGAGTGAAAAGAAGGCAATAATGAGCATGTATATGAGCATTCTTTTTTAAAAAAATAACAATTGCACATATATTTATATGCATATATTATGTATTGGTTTTTACATGTGCATACACACATTCTATATACACATTCTTCATGAGAAAAGATTTCAGTGAATGAGTACAAAAATACTAGAACTTCAAATTCGTTTTCATCTTGGTCCATCTTTTCTTTTTGTTTTTGCTTCTCTGTGTTTCCATAATTATTTTTACACTTATATCCAACTGTACTTCTACTCATGAGCTTCCCAGGACCTTGGGCAGCTCTTGGAAAGAGCTTGCTGACCAGCCATGAGCACGGTGGGTAGCAAAGGTGTAGTGAATCTTGAGAGTCGGCCTGAGACGCTCCTGGTCTCCTCTCCAGCTTGCTGCTCACAGAGATGCTAGGCTGGCTCAGGCCTGACGGTGACGCCAACAACGGCGACAGGGAGGTGTGCGAAGCCGGGCGCGAGCTGTGCCAGATCTCGCTAATCCTCTGCAGTATGGTTCGCTGCTAATTTGTCATGGCACATATTTGCCTTATGTCTAATTAGCATCAAATTGCAAACTGCTATTTGCTAACAATTTGTTGCATCAATCTGCTTGAAAATCTATAGTTTAGAATTGGATTGCAACTTATCCTGTCTATCAAAATGCTAGTTCACACATACACAAAATAACTTCCCCTTCCAGCCAACAACGTTGCAATGTTTGCAGTAGCACAAAAGGAGAGTGATGTGGGGTTTGTTGTAGTTGTTTATTGTTCTTGTTGTTGTTGTTTAAAGGAGAATCATTGTGAGTTGTTTCATTTGTCCAGGTTTTGATTTCTGTTGGCCAGGGAAGACCCTCAGGAACATCCTCCAACAAAGGGAGGATGCTGATTCAGTCCTTTTACAAAGACTTTCTGAAAGTTAAGAGACACAAATGGACCAAAAATGGGATATTCTTAGGCCTGCATCAGTCAGGGTGAAAAATGCAGCCTTGCCCAGCATTCTGAACACATTTAATAGGCCAGTATTTCACATGCGTTAGTCCATTTAATACTAGCAACCACCTAAGGAAGTAGGGTTGATGCTATTCTCACTTACAAATTGCAAAACTGAGGCTGAGGAGTAAACTTTCCAAGGTCATATGTATAGCAAGTGACAGAATAGAGATTTGAAGCATAGCCAAGGACATTTCATTGGCAAGATGATCTTCTAAATATCAAAACAACATAGTAGAAAAAATAATTATAATCATAAAAACTGTGAAATGAATATTAATAAAAATTTTAAAAGAGTCTTACAATAAAAAGAAATATCTGATCATTGCTTCTTACTTGACAGTTTGGCCTCAGGAACTACATCTAGAGGACTACCCACTATTTGGGTTTGATGCCATGTCCCATGTACATGCTAAAGATCTTCAGATTCCTATCACCTCCTTAGAGTCTCAAAAGCTACCTTTTGAGGTCTGTTAGAACAAAGAGCTGAGACGGCATCTCTGGTAGTGGGGACAATAACTGCAGAGTCTAAAGAGAGTCAGAGGGTGACATTGAGCTAGGACATGCTGTGCCATCCTGATGATGGATGGAGAGGAGTAGATGGTTACAGCAGAGAAAAGCTGGACGAGCTCCACTGAGGAGGATAAGTGGGTAGTTGTGACCCATTCAGCCTAGTAGGTAGTTGTTTAAGAAATGTGCCAGTGATTAAAACTCTTGACATTTTTAATAATAACAACTATTATTACTTTTCTGGCATTGGGGATTGAACTCAGAGCCTTTGCAGTGAGCTATAGCCCTAGATCTCATTTATTTTTTATTTTGAGACAGAGTCTTATTAAGTCACTAAGTTGCCCAGGTTGGCCTTGAATTTGTAATTCTCCTGCTTCAGCAGGGATTACTGACATGCACAGTCATGCCCTGCTTATTATCTTTATTATATTATTCAAAATCTCTCTTTTTGTACCTTCTCAGATTTCCTTGGGGTAAAGGTAAAAATTTATCTAACAGCATCTTCAAAGAAGGAGCTGGAGAAATCACAAAGATCCCTGGACAATTGATGTAGTAGCCTTTTCTTCACTCTCACAACAGAATCAAGAATACATTCCCTCTCTGGGTTTCAGGACCCTCAGAGATACTACAATCTAAAGATACTCAAATTTCTTGTATAATATAGATAATATTTACATATAACTTATGCACATCTTCCTGTATATTTAAATCAGCTCTAGATCACTTATAATACCTAAGACAAAGTAAATGTTATATAAATAATTATTATTCTGTACTGTTTAGGAAATAATGAAAAGAAAAAAAAAAAAACCTGTGCATGTTCAATACCATTGCAACCATCTTGGGTCTCATCATGTTTTCCATCCATGATTAGCTGAATCAGTGGATGTGTAACCCACAAATATACAGGGCTGACTGTAATTACGTTGATATACAGCACCATTGTTCCTTTAACAGATGCTTACCAAGCACTTTCCAGGTGTCACCACCTGTGATAGGTTCTGGGGACAGAGAATGGAGCAAGTGAGTCAAGCTGTCACTGAGCATGAGAATTTAAAGACACAAGAAAATGGAAGACAATGAGGGAAGTTCTCCGTGAGGACACAACATGGTGGCCACTCATCAGTCTATGAATAGACACGCAGAGAAGGCTTTCTGCAAAAGCAATGTCCAAGTAGTTGAAACATAAAGATCGGGTGAGATGGTGAATCTTCCAGGTAGGGAGAAGTAGGTACAAAGGCCCAAGATGCAAGTGGAGTGGTTCTCCGGAGTAGCTGGAGCTACTGAGCAGCAGACGCCCACCTTGGCACATGGCAAGGCCAAGGATGAGCCCAGTGTTCCTGCTTTTGCCTGCCTTTTGAGGAAGTCATTTCCCAAAGCAGAGCCTGCACATGCCTTTCCACTCTTCTTTGGGTGTAAAGCATGTCCCTTTTGACTCCTTCCTTGAGTGTAAAGCAGTTTTCAGCTCACTGGAGAAGTTGAATAAACGGAAGGAAATTCTGAGCTGATACACTTAGACACAGGAAGCAGGTTAAGAAGCTTGTTCTTAGAATGACACTTACACTTAATAAGACATTAAGTGGGTTTTTGCCCCATGCAGAGATTCAAACAGAAACAATGCTACCAGCTACCTTTCAAATGCACATTTCCCTGTATTTGGACAGGAAGGAGGCCAAACACTGCATAGATCTGCAACCAACACAGAACTGCCCTGGGGAAAAAACCAAAATGTACTCAGGAAAAACAAACACTGTTATCACTGTGTTTGGAAGGACTGGTTTGAGAACAACCCTCTCTAGCACTGCAAAATCCACAGTGCCCAAGGTCTTCATATAAAGTGGCATGGTAGTTACATTGAACCAATGCACACTCTAGTCTACACTTTAAATTAGCTCTAGATTACTTACCAACCCTAATATAATATAAATGCTGTGTAAGTAGTTGTCATACTGTACTGTTTAGAGAATGATGATAAGAAAAATTCTCTTTAAATTCAATAAAGATGCAATTTTTAGAAAAAATTTCACATACAATTGGTTGAATTTGTGAATGTGGGATCCTCATCTATGAGGACTAACAGTAATCTTCCACATCTGCCACTGAGTAGGAAAAGAATGTCCACATTAAAGAAATGAGAACCAAGTGATTGTGTTCAAGTCTACTCACTGGGTCACACAAGCTTTTAGCATCCCTTTCCATGCACAAATGCAAAAGCTCAGGATGTGGGAGACATGCAAGATATAAGAAAATAGAGGTAGCTATGGCTGACAGCCAGAAGAAGAGCTGTCCAGAGATTAGAACAGCAATCTACCAGGTAATAGGGGTCAGAGTCTAGCATGGAACAGTGCCAGCCATCCACCAAGCCTAAGCCATGGCACCAGGGATATAGGTGGCATCCTGGAACACAAAGCCATTGATTCTTTTAAGCAAAGCCTAGGTACTCTCTAGATTTGGCTTAAATCAGAGGTCTACAAATAACACTGCTTAGGTTCTCATGGATCCAGTACCCCACTGGTTTACCCACAGATTTTGCTGTATGCCCCACCTCCTGTTAGTCCCAGCAGAGGACTGAAAGGCAGGCAGCTCCCTCTACCTGTGTGTTCTGATTTGGGTGAGCAAAGATCTAAAGTTGCAGGGAGCTGAGTTCATCCACATATTCTCCTTAAAAGACTGAAGGCATTAATGGAATCTTGGACAGGAAGTGAGAAGTGCCCCAAAGCTCCTCCACTCCAGCAAAGTGTATGGGAACCAGCTCAGGATCTCTGTATCACCCCTCGGGCTGCTGGGCAGAGCCACCTTTGTCTCCCTCCTGCCTGCACTGCACATTGATCTTTAACCTTTTCAGCAACTCCAAGACATCTCTGGAAACCCCCCCACCCAGCTCCTGTCAAAATGCTGGGCTGTTAACTATAAACTTTATTTTGATGTCTTGCTTTTTGAGAATAATTACTCTGCACCTAAAATGTTAGCCTACTTACTGCTTGTGCAAAAAGATGACAATAAAATCAATGTTGCACAATTCCCCAAAGCTGTCAAAGCCTTTTGCAATGTGAATGGAACAGTGAGTCTAAGAGGTGTGAGCTCATGCCGGCAAATGTGGGTGCCCAGCATCAGTGAAGGAAGTTCTTCCTCTCACCAGTTTGCTACCCACTGCCTGCCAAATTTATTAATTCTAAAAAGTTGGCTCCATCTTTGAGGTAAGAGAATAAATATAATGGGAGCGTGATCAGAAGAGATTGACAAGTACACAAAATCACGAACTGAGCTGAAAGCCACATGGTGGGGAGGGAGACATGAGTGAGTTAGACGGAGGCCAAAATAAGGGTGCTGATAGAGGCTAGAAAACTGGGGGAGGGGGGGATTGAGCATCCTCTTGTTTGCCCTAACATTATGCCTAATTGAGGGGACATCATTTAGAAGGTAAAGCATGAGAACAAAAGGCCATTTGGCCCCTGCATAGTGGTGGACACCTGTAATCCTAGCTATTCCAGAGGCTGATGGAAGAGGCTCAATTCAAGGCCAACTTGGACAACTTAGTGAGACCCTATCTCAAAATAAAATAAACATAAAGCATTTGCATAATTAAGGAAGCCCTAGGTTTAATTCTCAGCACTGAAAAATGAAAGTCCTTTGGAAGGGACCCATACTGTGGTGTTCAGCTAATTTGACCAACTCTCATGACAACTCTGGTGTGTCATTATTAAATGCAAGATCTGCACTGTCAGTGTGACTGTCACTGAGGCTGCATCAGTTGGTCTGTGTACAGCAGGCTCCACTGAGGCCGAATGTGCCCTGTCCAGATACTAAATCCATACACTGAAGCACTCCGGTGAGAAGATAGACTTGCTGGCTGCATGGCCAATGTGACACATTTCCCTTTGGCTTTCCCTCCCTAGTCATTTTCCACCTTCCATGACTGCATGCAGGAAACTTAGGACTTTAGGAAACTTCTCAACCTCTTTCCCTGGGCCACGTCTGCTGTATTCTCATCCCTGGCCATGTTCACCCTGTGGTTTACCTGGCTCCTTTGTGGGCTTTTCCTGCAGCCTCTCCCATAGGCCCAGCAGAACACTCCCCGAAGAAATGCAATGCTGCATCTATGAAATAACCTTTGAACCCTGTCTTGTTTTTTCTGACCCCCAAACAAATGTATGTTAATGCAAATGTTCCCCAAGAATAGGATTTTAAACAACTTTTGGAAGGAATGTGTTTGAAATCTACCATGAGGTCTGGGCTCCCTGGATTGCCCTTTGTTTTACTCAGAAAAACTCAATTGAATCAGGGAGGCATGATTCCCTGTTAGAGAAATCATTTTTCCTTTCCTCTGGTGGGTTAGATTTGTTTAGGTGTTCACTGATCCTGCACTTGATTAATCACCCCCTGCTGCCTTCTCCCAGCTCACCAGTTGGGGCTGTGAAACTCACTGGGTTGCAGAGAGGTATGAGGGCCTCTAGTGCCTTGATCTTATGGGGACCAGAGACTGCACCCATCCCCCCCTCGAATATCTTCACAGCTTCCAGGGATGCAAGAACCGATCCCACTTATTGATTTCAAACTCAGCTGTGGACACCGTCCCCCAACCTGCGTGCTCAGTCTCATTGGAACTAATCCCTCCCACCCACCTTCCGGGAACAGAAATTGGGTAATTGGTTCCTTGGGAAAAAACAAAGAGAGAGACCACAGGGAGAGGCGGATGAATTGACCAAGATGGTGAAAACTGGGTCTGATATGGCAGAAATGAGAGATGAGATAGAAAAGTAGGAAACGGAAGGAGAGAAATAGGAAATATATAGTCAGAGAGGGAGGCTTTCTACTGCTCCTGCAGCAGGTTGCCAAGTCCAGGCAAACGTCACAGGTACATGATGGAGGAACTCTGTCCCCTTACTTATGACCAGCGGCGATGTTTTTTCAGCGATTCCACAGGAGTCAAAAACCCAACAAAGCGCATCGCGGGCGCTGTAAAGGGAGCACGCTGCTGGTGTCTGTGACCACTGTATGCAAAGCTTGGCATTAGTCACAGCCAGGCCGGCTGTGACAGGCCTGAAGTGAGGGAGATTAATGCGAGGCTGGGGCACTTTATTATTGTCATTCTGTTCTTTCAGACTCTGCCTCTGACTTTCAATTTTGCTCCAGAATTAATTGTCTGCTCCCTGCAGTATGACTGATGGAGAAGGATACGCGTAGCCCAGGCACCTGGCTCTGGCCTTGACAGACTCGGCCGGCGTGGGATGTATTGTGTGAGGTCCAAGTAGGGGACAGACGGGCATCCCTCAAAGAAATCAGCCATGCTTCACCTGACGCTAGTCAGATGGGACCAGAGATTATCCTTTGCGAGAATCGTTTGGGCTTGTAGAGCTCCTACCGACATGTCCCTGTCCTGTAAATGATTCTCCCTGCCACCCACAACTATGTCTGTTGGTGAAGCCCTTCCAAGCCCTTCCAGTTTCTGATTTTCTTTCTTTCCAGGCACTAAATGAGCTGTAGAACCTCTAAGTCCCAGTCTTTCAGATACAAACACTTTCTGGGAGGGTGTCATCCACGATGTCTCTGACAATAGGAAATGGCAGGTGTGTGCGATCCTCTGGTTAGCACTAAATAGCCACCTCTCTCCTCATTATCCATTTCTGCCTCAGCTTCCCCGACTCCAGATAAAATCATTGCATGCTTAAACTGGGGGGACTGCCTTCACATCGGATCCTAGTAAAGCCTTGCATAAATGGCAAGTTTCTCTATTTTAGAAAGAATTAGACACCCAAGAAATGATTATTGAATGTGTGAGTGCATAAAAAATAAATTAAAAGATTAATAAATAGGTTTCCTAAAAAAATAATGAAACACAGAAAAGTATATTTGGTTTTATGTCTGCTTGTTTTCAGTACTAGAGATTAAATCCCAGGCCTTCATACTAAACTAAATTCCCAGACTAACAATCTATCAACTTAGTTACTTAAGTGGTTGATTTTTTATTTATTTATTTTGAGACAGGCACTAAATTGCCCAGGCTGGGTTCAATTTATGATCCTCCTGCCTTAGTTTCCCACAGTACTGGGATTTAAGGTCTGCGCCATGATGCTCACCTGGTATATTTGGCTTTTATAAACAAATAAAAAAAATCCTCTTCAGTCATTATCAAGCTGAATTCAGATGCCATTCGGTGTTCTAGCCCTTAACAATCCTTATTCTCCCTGCAGCTATGCCCATGAAAGCAGGAGTACAATTTTTTTCTTTTTTGCGATGAAAATATGTAAGAATTTTGAGGAGGAGAAAGTCTTGGTGAAACACATTTACCATGCTAGCTTTCATGCTCTGGTCTAGGTGTGTGTAGTTCCCAGGCCCCTCTTCTGGGCTGCCGGAGAAGATTACCCTCTGGGATGGGGAAACACCAGCCAGGAAAGAGAAGTGTTGGTGAGCTGAGAACCATTTAAAGGCTGGTTTTCTGTAAAACTTTCAGGAGTTCCTTCTAAATACACTGCCTGGCTGTAACCTGCAGTAAATTATTACAGCTTTAACTCATCTGGTACTTTCATACGATTACGGTATTATGTTAAAGGGTACAGAAATATATAATATACTCAACTGTCTCTATAGTTGATACCAGAGGGAAAATTACCACCACTCAGTGAAGAAGATCCAACCTCATTACATTAATGATTTATCACAATGGGAAAATGTGAAAAGTAACTAGTTGCTTTTATGAAAAGAGGCAGCATTTCCCACTGGCAACTGCTGCAGGCTCACACAGAGGGAGAATTTAGGAGGGGCTCCATTCAGCCACACTCTCCCGTCCCCTTCCAAAACTCTCTCTGCAACTTTAAGGGAAAGGTGTGTAGGCAAACGAAATATCCTTCAAACCTGACATTAAGTATTCAAATGTTACTTAAGCAAAGTGTGAGCAATTAAATTAATCAATCTTCCCAGCCATGTACAGAACAGATGTTCAATAAATCCTCTTTGCTTACAGTGAGGGGGGAAGAGTCCACTTTTAACTGTCCTTCAGCGGTGACACTGCTCAGGCGTCCTCTGCCGGCCTCCTGGGCCACCATCAGGCGCTTCTGCTGTGCTTTCCTTTATTATAAATAACAACAGGCCACCTGGCCTACCTGCACTACCTGGGAGCCTCAAGTTTAATGAACCTTCCAATGCAGGGCTGCACTCTCTCCTGATCCCCATAATGGGGCTGATGGGAATGGCTATGGAATGATGGCTGGCAGTGACAGATGACTCCTGGCCACCTCGCACTGCTGACAAGCAGCGAATATAGGCCAGTTTTGCAGAGAGGTCAGGATAAAAGTATCTGCTTGACTTTCAAAGTTCCTCCAAAAAAAAAAATAAACAAACAGGCCGGCAAACCCAAACCATCCAGATCACACACAAGGGTGAAAACGACAGCTTGCCCCAGGATGACTGGCTGGTTCTCGGGTCTGGAAAAGGGCGCAGTGTCCACCGGAAGCTGACAGGGTTAGAAGAGGAAAGTCTCATGATAGGCAGCCAGAGGCTTGTTTGCTTGGAATGAAGAGTTTCGGGTGAGTAACTTCATCTCCGTGTTGCCAGGGGACATAGAGGGAGGGACTTGGTGAGCAACCTTTCCTCTCACCCACAAGTGATCACAGAGAGGCTCTATGTCTCCCTGCATATCACCCAGTCCCCATAAGGACTCCTTTTGCTCAATTCTCTGCTCAAAGAGAGTTAGCATCCAACTGAAAAAAGTAATTAAAGCCACAAATGTGCCAGTTTGCCAAAGATTACAGGGCTTGCCATATCCACCGGTGGCTTTTCTAACTAAATATACTGCCTTAAGGGGAGATCTGGAGAATTCCAAAACAAGGTACCCCAGTTCTGCAGTACCACTGCCCCTCCGGACAAAAGTAACTCCCAGCTTGTGCCTCTGGCCACCACCCACTGAAACCCACTGTCAGGCCACCAACAGTCAGAAGTGGTGGTTACAATCCCTGCCCTACAGATATATAACTTCAACCTTTTGAAGGCTGCCTTTCCATATATGGACTTTATCCACATTTTAATGAGGCTTTAAAATCTCCAAGATTAAGCTGGTATTTTATGTAGAACTGCCTGCTTTTTATGATATCCTGACATGTTGTACAACATTTGGCGACTATATTGATCCTTATAAATTCAGCATCTCTATATATTCATGAAAAGTACCTTTTCTCCCCATTCGGGCCACGAGATGATCCCGGCACACATTTTCCTGAGTGAAGACAATAAAACTGCAATTGTCATGGTTTTGAGTGTACACACTGTTTCAGTGTTTTCAAATTAAACCCCTTTTACCATCTGCCTGAAAACTCCGCAGCGAGGAAATGACAGCATCTCTCCAGGTATCCGATGGTAGAAGCCCCCATTTCTCCTTCAGGTGAGCCTATCATAAATCCTGAGGGGCTTGGCAAGGCTCCTTCCCTCATGGGACATTATACATCTTCATGCCCTCCTCTTTGCCCAACCACAGAGGCCAACTTTCCCATATTTCTTTGTACCGTTTCTTGGTTTTAATCTGAAACAAATGATTGGAGAATGTAGGGGGAGAAAAAGTATTATCACCTTGGTGAAACATCAGGAGTTTTAAAAAAAAGAAAAAGAAGAAAGAGGCTATGGGCAAATTCATCTTCAGCTGCTACAATCAATCTCTCACCTAAAGAAATACACAATAACTAGGCGGGAAAGAGCCAAGATTTATGAGTCAGAAACATCTACACTGACCAGCATATACCTAGTCTTCTTGGCTCCCTCCCTATCCGAATGGCTCTCTCTAACAGTTACAATGATAAACTGTCTCTCCCTACTGTTTTACAAGTACATTAGCTTTATTTAATGAGATCTCAGAGTAATTTAACAGATGTATATAGAACATAAGACTAGGAAAACTCTTGCTACTTAGATACTTTTGCCAAGGTATTCTAGGACAGCTCATCTGAGGTGTAGCTCTATGTTCTTTGAGAAAGCGTTACTTGGATTTTTTGGAAGGCTTTTAAAAATGATTTTTGTAGAAATATTATATTATAATCAAAGAGGAGAGAGGCATTCTCACATTCCCTTGCATGCAGCCCATCAAGAGCCACGAAAAATGGGCTTTCTAAAAGTCACGGGGACTCAAATATATATTGAGTTGTCAGGAAGAATGCCACTGTCAGAAATTTGTAAATTTGTGCAAAAAAATAGTCTTTGATTTAGCCGCCTCTCAGAAAGAAGAGAGTGCAGGAAAAGAGAGATGGAGGAAAAGGCAGGGAGGAAGAGGCCTGGCGGAGAGAGAAGCCAGTGTCACAGTGTTGAGGGGCCCTGGGTGTCCTTGTCGTCCCCCACCACCCCGCCCCACCAACCCCGCAGGCCTAGCATGTTCAGGACCTCCCTTTCCTGGACCGCTGCTTTCTTTCCTTCCCTCACATTCTTTTTAGCCCTTGCCTTTCTGGGAATTATAACTGAGAAATGACAATGGTATTAACTTTTTAAAAATTGCTTTAATAAACTGCCAATTAATAAGCAAGAGGAGAAAGCTATGGGAAATTACCTGGTCATGCTTAAAATAAAATTAAAAGGAGAAGGGGATTAATTTTTGCCTCTCTGTTTCTTGAAACGTACAAGGATTATGCTTGCATATACCAGGTTGTGGTTTTCAAAACCAGATCCTTCTAAGTAAAACAAAATCTGTACTGTCCAGCACCACATTCTCATCTAAAATACAATTAACTCAGCTTAACAGTGAAATATTTGCCTTGGTTGAGTAAATGATGATAAAAACACATGACAAAAGATAAAACAGAGCAAAAAAGAACAGCAACTCAAAATATCACCCTTTGGTGAATCAGTTCTTACCACAGTAGCAACTGTTTTGGTCTTATTCAATTATACGGAATAATTTTTTTTTATTGAAACAGCTTTTAACCCTTTAAATGGTTTATAGCTAACCCCAACTGCTATTTGAAATTTTCTAAAACTGTCCCATGTCCCTGACCTTTTAGGCTGTTCAAATCTCTCAAAAGTGTACCTTAAACAAAGACAATTTTGATAGCCCCTGAAATTACGGTGCTTATGTGACAGCCTATAAGCATGGATTTTAAAGCATGCTACACATATGCCTTCTCAGGGTAAATATATTTAACAGGATTTTACAAGATATATACTATTTTACATAGTGTTTATGGATCCTTGTGAATAATTTAGGGAATCCAGTGTGGCCTTTTTAAAACAGAGCATTCACAGTGAGTATACAAATTCAGTCAAGTGAAAGGTTATGAAACTAGCAATGACCAAACAAAATTGTAATAAGAAATCACACTGAATCAGCTCATTTTGGGAGTGAGGAGCTCAGAAAGAAAGAGGAAAAGAGAGATGGTAAATGGGGGGGAGCAGAACACCTCAAGTTGGGGGCGAACAAATCTGTTGCATAGAATTTCATTTCTTGAGAGCTATACATCAAATCGTATTTGTTTAATGAGGTTGGCACCAGAAAGATGTATAGAACATGTCAGACACCTGGTACCAATGCGTAGTGGGGGAAAGATAACATCTCAGTCTCTGGCCACTCACTTAGTCTTCCAGCCAGCACCTCTATCTGTTGTTCCTTTGGGGAATAATAAATGAGAGGGCAGAAGGAACAAGGAGCCAAATAATGAAAAACACACACACACACAAAGAGAAAAATTATAACATTGGAAAGCAAAATAGAGCCAGATTTACTGACCTCACAACTCCATAATCAAGAGAAAGTTATCACTGAAGAAACTTTTACTAAGCGGAATGATCTTAAATAACAAGGAGTCTTGTGAAATTTACAGCACTTTTAAGATATGCAAATTGAATGCAAGGTATAGACATAAGGGTAATTAATTGTAAATCTAAGAATAATGTTTCTTTGTCAGGCTGTCTCCATGTTGTGGAATACATTCTAATGTGCCTTAACTTGGAATATTTTTTAAAAGCTGCTCTAATTATAAGATGTTCAGAATTTCAAAATACCAGTTATTCTTATCATTTAATTTAGCTGCTGTACCATTTCATAACAGAATTTACTGATTGCATGAAAATACTTTAATCTTTCAAGGTTAAAGCACTTGTTCCTAAGTCCAGACAGGATCGTTCTGTATTATGTGAAAAACCATGGTCCAGAGGTCTGATCAGGTACAGCAGCTCACGCAGGGACAAAGTGACTGCTCAGGGCTACTTTGTTGTCAGTTTTCATTAGTTGGCCCAGGCACTGGCTCTTAGAATGATTTCCTCTTGATGCTAGGAAAAATATAACTGCATTGAATACTTTATGTTTAATTTTTGGTTTTGTTGGTGGTATTGATAGTGGAATTGAACCCCAGGGCCTTTCCACTGAGCCCAGCCCTTTTAAAAAATGTTTAAATGATAAGACAGGAATTTGATAAGCAACTAAGTTGCCCAGGATCCTCTTGAACTATAGCCCTTCTGCCTCAGTCTCCAGAGTGCTGGGATCACAGGTGTGTGCCACCATTTCTTGCTCAGCTCTCTTCTTTTAGCCACCCACGATGACCTCTCACATCTTGCTCATGAAAGAGATGAAAAGATTGTGAGTTATTAGAAACTTGGGCATGTGAAGGCAGGTAGAGAAATTTCCAAATCAGGGAATCTGGCATCCGCCTCTCACCAGGAAGGTTCTTAAGAAACTCAGCAAAGCGGTGGGAAGCCATGAGTAGTGAAGGATACTAGCGAAGCCAAGGGAGAATGAGACTGAAGAGACTGGGACCGCAGCTCCATCATCTGCCCACCCTTAAGGGTCCAGATCAGGGAAGTGGCCTGTGGGAATACAGTTATCTCCTCTGAGACTGAAGATAAGTATGCTTTGTGGAATCCTACCCCGTTTCTCAGAAGGCATTTGATCAAAACGTAGCACACGATGGCATAAAATGTAAGGATGGAGTATGGAAGTGGGATGGCCCCAAGGAGAGCACCAGGAAAGACAGACTCCTCCCCTTGGGACACAGAGGGCAGGTGACCCGTGACACTCTCTTTCCAAGTGTTTGCACTTGGGCATGTACATCTGTTTACTACTGTCACAGTGCCTTCGGCCGCCTCCCCTTCTGCTTCCTTGACTGGTCTCCTCTGCCTCTTTCACTTACTCCATGTCCATTCGAAAGGAAGGCAAGAAAAGGAAAACACCAACGCGATGGCACCACCCCCAGTACCATTCCTGCAGGTTCTGTTCCTCCTTGCTTTCTCCACACTCACTCTGGGATTTCATCCAGTCCCAAAACACACAATGCCAGCTCCTAAATTGCAGTCTTCAGTCCAGGCCTGTGGGATGTATGCAGCATCAGCGTCAGTGATCAGTGAAAAGCATTTCGTCCTACTGTGTCCTACATAGAACTCGTCTTGTCTGGTTTTCTCTGTTCTACCCTAGACAAGGCCCAGGGTTTGGTGTCAGATTTGTCAGCTGTCTGACTTCTCTGATCACCCTATCGAATTTAAGGCACTGCTCTCATTTCTCTATATAGTGTTCTCATTAGAGAAACATACATGATTTATATTCTTTTCATTTTATATCCCTTGAATGATCCACTAAAGTAGAAGTTGGGTGAAAGATGTGAAGAGCAGTGGACATCTCAGGTATGTGCAGCTCAGCCTGCTGCCACTGCTCCTCTGTGCACCTTCCAGTCACTGATAGTTGAAGTTTATTTTTTTACCATCTCAGAAAGTGAATGTGGTCCAGGGTAAGCCCCAGTCACAGCTCTGCACAGACAGCATCACTGCACACAGAGCGCATATCCCAGCCTGTTGTGCTCATCTCTAGGCATCTCGAAACAAACCAAAGCTGGACTAAAGCAAGATGGTGACTCCAGTAGAAGGTCTGGAAAGCCACCATCCAGAACTTCATTGTAAGAGATCAGGAGTCTAGAGCCTAAAGGAAAAGGATAATGTGATGGCATTATGGAAATTATTTGCAAAAAAAATCTGGAGGGAAAGGAATCTAATGCTGAGTGGAGGAGTGCAAAACGGACCCCAGAGCAAAGCAGCCTCAACTCCAGTGCTTACTACCTGGTAGGAATCAGGGCAACTTGTTTCCTTTCCAGTCTAATCCCATTTCCCTGGTGACAGAATTTCATGAAGTGTTTACAGAACGCTCACCTCTCAAATGTCAAAGAGCAAGGTTTAGGAAAACACAGTCCCTGGATTTACATCAGTAGGAACTAGTGAGACTCTATTGAGGCTAATTGCTGAATATAGCAACTATTAATCCCTCCCTAGCTATGTAGTAACTCTGGTGTCTCGGAAAGTTGTATACTCCCATTCCCACTCATAGGCATGTCTAAGACTCACTAAGGGACTGCTTCTTTCATATTTCGATAAATCATCATTCTGCTCCTGCTGGCCATGGCTACTTTGGAGTCACTTGGAATGAGGCTCTAACTCCAGTGGAAACCACTACAAAAAGTCATACCAGGTCCTGAAGTTATCAGTATTTATGTTGCAGGAATAGCTTTTACAAAGTGAGAAAAAACAAGGTTTTTCTTTCCCTACCAAAAAGAAAAAATTAAGAAAATTTAAAAGCAAGACCAAGCCTGGGAGAAAACATGTATGATGCACATATCTAAAAATGGAACTGATTCTATAATATGTAAAGAATTCCTACCATACCATGAAGAGATATATGCATGGAAAATGGTTCTATAAAGACTTCATGAATTGGACATTCATACCATGTAAATTTAAAACCACAATAAGATGTCACTTTGTACCTAGAATAGTAACTAAATTAAAAATAGTGGCAACCCTAAACATACAAAGGATGTGGAGTAGCCAGAGTTCTCCTTTATTGCTAATGCAACATACAAAGGAACAGTGGAATAATCACTTTGGAGAACTATTAAAAATCAAGCATCCATTTGTCATTTTCCCAGAAAGTTTTACTTTCAGCTGAGAAAAGAAGGAAGGGAGGAAGGAAGAGAGAAAGTGAGGGAGGGAGGCAAGGAAAGAGAAAGAGAAAGAAACAAACAAAAGAAAACATAATTTATATTTTAAAAAAGACTTTTGCACAAATATTCATAGCAGCATTGTAATTGTCTCTAAATAGCTCCAAAGTAGAAATAATCCAATGCCCACCAATGCATAAGTGGATTTTAAAAAGTCACTCTACAGTGATACAGTGAGGTACTACTCATAAATAAAACAAGCAAAATCCCTACTGCTCCTGAAACAACATGGGAGAATCTCAAAAATATCACACTGAACCAGACCAAAGAAAAGAGTTCGCACAGTATGATCCCTTTGTATAAAGTACTGTAACAGGCGAAAGTCAGCAATGGTGACAGACTCAGATCAGTGGCTGCCTGGGCATCGAATACTCTTTAGCATGACTTCAAAAGGGGCTGAAGAGAGCGCTCTGGGGCAACAGGCAGTCTCCATCCAGACGGCGGTTGGTTACAGGGGTGTGCACATTTACTGAAATTCACCAAATCATACCCTTAAAATCTGTGCATTTTCTTGATTTATTTTTTTTTCATATAATGGATTGTAAATGGACAAATAAAAGATAAAACAGTAATAGCAAAATATCCCTCTACATTAGATTATGCTCCATTGAAGACAGGGTGGCCGGTGGTACCTGGGACCAGAGTTGAAAGTTCAATGAAGAGTATCTTTAAGACTGTTGGCTCTTCTGTCCCTTCGGTATGCTCAAGCTACCAGGCAGTCAGGCCCACCCTAGTTCTGCCACATCTGTTCCCTAAAGATCAGTTAATATAAACAGAGGAGAGAAGGGAAGACCCCACAGTGCCTCACAGAAGGTAGCAACCTGTGTTGGCTGAGGTGATGCACAGCTGTCTCCATGGTGAGTCTCCACTTTCATGGCCCTGGGGCTAAGGGTACCTGTTCCTCTGCCATTGAATCTTGGGTGGCCAGATATTTCAGTGTACCCTTAAATATGACTGCAGAATGAAGCATCAGTTCCACTTCTTACCCAAAAAGGTGGCCTAAAAGAACAGCAACAAACAAAGAGTAATTCACCACCACCATACTTTTGGGGGCCATCACTAGCACGTCAGATATTCACAGCACAAGTCCTGGCTCTACCTCCTCACTAGGTGTGGGATGTTTAGTAAATATCTTAATCTCTCTGTGCTGCAGTTAACTCATCTCCATAATATGTACAGTCAAAATACCTGCTTCTCTCAAGGTTGTCATTAGAAGTATCTAAAATGGTGAAAATATTGGTTTTGGAACTTGACTACTGTTAAGTGTGGGGTACAGCTAGCAAAAGTCAGCTCCTACTATTCTATGGATATTCAGATGGAGAAGTCAAAGATTTTGGAAGGAAATAAAAGAAAGGGAGAAATAAGAGAGACAGAGAATGAGTCAAAGAAAAAGACTAAGATGAGAGGGAAAAAAATGGTCTGAGCAAAAAAGGCAGAGAAGAAAGATGAACCCCAATTTCATCCCTCTGCCTCAAGCTTGCCCAAGCGTTCTCTACAGCTTGCGGAGCATAATTTGGACTCGGTTATTTAAAAGGCTATGGGATAATACAGTGGGAAGACAGGTCTGCCCTGTAACTCACACAATTTATCACACAGGGAAGAGCCACTAATCTTTTTAGGAAGCAAGGTATTCACAGTTATTTAAGGCTAATATTTATGCATCACCACACATGGTGAGCACAGCCCAGTCTCCGTCCTCACACAGCTGAAATCTGGGAAGGTCTTTAGCAGCGACGTTCCATATTTTAAGCCCCTTATAGAAGTCTCACCAGGTAATCTGAAGCAGCCTTGTTATTAACTGCACCCATACACCCACTGTATTCACGCATACTGTGCTAATTAAAAGAGCAGATTTTCCAAAGGTGGGTGAGTGTTAAGCCGAGTTGGTTAGATTCGGTCTTGCTTGAATTTCTTACAGCCCAATGCCACAGCGCTGCCTTGCAGAACATAATCAATTATTCAAACTCAGAACCTTCGGGACATGCATAAATACAGTCCCTGCACAGTCCAGCTGGTCCATTGCAGGAACGTACTTCTTACACGGTGCTGAGAACACAAGCGAGGGGGTAGCAGCGCAGGTGACCCAGTGACAACAAGCAAGACCCCTGGTCTTCAGTCGTCCCAAAAGGCCTGGATCTTGTCATCTGGCTAGAACATGACTTAGTAGGTACATTTGCCCAAACCATTACCAAGGCTCTTCCAGGACCTCCATCCCAGAAAAGGCTCTTTCCTTTCTGCCTGCCCACCTTTTCTTCCCCTTCTCCAAGGGACAGCCCCACCCTGTCACAGCCCCATTTGGATCGTGCCCTCGCTTCCTTACATTTCATTATATGACCCAGAGTCATGGCGTTTGTTTAGCTTTGCTTCTTTCTGGTATTGGGGATTGGACTCACCACCTTCACACTGAACTATATCTCTAGATCTTTTTTTTGGAGACAGGATCCATTAAGTTGCCCAGGCCAGACTTGAAATCTTTCTCCCTCAGTCTCTCAGAGTGCTGAGATGTGCCAGAAGTCTGAATGTACTATAACAGAAGGCCAAAGAGTCTGCAATGGAAGCCAGGATACAACGTCTAAGTGGAAGGCAAAGACTGGAGCTCCTCCCAGAGAGGAACCAGTCTGTCTTTTCTTATTTTCCCTTCATGCCACCCAGGTGATGAGCCACCTTAGGGTGGGTCTTTTATACCCTAATGTGTAGAAGAGCTGCCCCAGGGTAGCTCCTCTATTTCCTAAGGTCTAGAATTTCTGAGCTGATTTTAACTTCTCCAACTGACAGAATCAATCATCCAGTACACCAATCTCTCCATGAAACAACCTCAGAATTGTTTATCTTCTATCAGCTGATCACAAGGGAACTCTTAGACAGGGGAACCATCTGAGGGGAAAGTGTGATACAATAGCAGAGGGTGATACAAGGATCTGGATCCATTACTGATGCCAGTCACAAGCACTGATGAGTACCATTCACACCTGACCCCCCCCCACACACATCATTCTGGCCCTGATTATGTAAATGAGCTGATTAGTCTAAAAGACAGGATCTTGTGATGGGCATCTATGGTCGCATGGTCACCTGGTAGGTCCCCTGTGGTCAGGTGCTTCATCTGCACCAGGACCCATTAAACAATGCAGAGTTGTTTTTGGTGTGTAATTGTCTCCTCTTACACCATGGCCTTGGACTCCAAAGCACTGCCATCATTTGTCTCATTGGAGCTTGCCACAAACTTCACACGGCATGTGTTCCATCCACTATAGTAGACATCTAGCTCCTTTGGAGCTGCTGGGTTTTACAAGCCAAGCAGCAGAACTGTTTCCACATTAGGACTTGCTGCAAGGTCATTTCCTGTTCTATGCCTCTTTTAATTTTGTCTATGAGTCAGAGCACTATAAACAGATTGCTCTGCCTCTACAATCCAGTTTGCTGGACATTGTGTTTCCTTTTCATGGTAGAAAATATGAGATGAAATTGTCACTTCTTTACTTTGGACAGAATATTGTGACATCTCCCTTACCAGTAAAGCTTTATGCTTCCCTACTCTGGTAGGCTCCTCAATCTTCCCAGAGTCTATCTCCATCCTCTGGAGCACGTATGTCACACAAAGGCCTCCACCATGTTACATGCATTTGTTCATCTGGTACAGTTACCTTAATCTGCATGTAGTGGGTCATTGTGATGTTCTGCTGGGTGTGTGTGTAAAGCAGACTACCTAGGACTATATTATGACAGAGGGCAAGAAAGTCAACATAGCTCTGGGGAAAAACTATAAATGTAACTGTTATCTCTTCTATGTGAATGTAAACTGTTTATTATCATTTCTAGCAGTTATGGGGAAAAAACACATTTACCAAATTAGTGCTGCATACCATGAATCTGAGACCGTGCTAATCTGCTCTAACAAAGATCCTACATCTGCCATGGCAGCTGTAACCACAGTTACTGAAAAGTGGAGTTTGTGGTAGTCACTGTGGTTTTCAAGACCCATTTGGTTTTAACGGGCATAATACTGGCAGATTAAAGAAAGGACATAATTTCCCCTCCCCTACAACATCCTTTAGATCTTCAAAAATAGAGCCATTCTTTATCATATCGTTCCTCCTAGAATAACACTGCTTTTACTATCTTGGTAGCAGTGAGGAAAAGGGCAGTTTCAGAAACTTCTCGTGGCTTTCCTATCGTGATGGTTCTTTGCTACAGTCTGAGAACCCAGCATGAGAGTTTCACTACTGCTCAGACTATCCATTTGGATTACACATCTAGTGGATAGGGAAATAAATGACCAGGACTACATTTGTTACCTGGTCCTGATGTGCCTGCACTCATATAAAACGGCCAGGATAACGCCTTCAGCCTCCAGGTACTGTCGTCACCTTGAACCCTGTGTCCAACAGACCTTGAAATACCAGCTAGTCCCATTTTTCCAGGACACCGTTACCTGATACATGACTAAGCTGTCTTTGGAAGCTGGGGGACAAAACCAGGCACACTTTCCATAGAACTACAGGGTCCTTCCTCTTGGACATAGGGTCCTTTCGTCAGCCCAAGGGTTCTAGGTTCAAAACAAATGCTCAGAACCCCAAACAGAGGACATAATATTGTACAGTTTCATATGGGACAGTTTCCTAGGTCTCCTAATCAATCACTCTTGGTTGCTTTTGAAATCAAGCAAAATTAAGTAGTACTGACTCGTAACTTGCAGAGTACCCATTAAAACGGCTCAGTTTCATTCATCTATGTGCTGCTCTGTGGAGAAGTCTCACACTATGGCTACCAGTAAGATCATCTTATTTACCTGGCTTCTGAAGTTTCAGCACCACCCCCAGCTTCTATTGGTTTGAGGGCGCCTAATATCCCCATTGTTGCCAGTAAGCTAGCTCCACGGTGCTTCTCCCAATGTCAGCCCTGACACACAGAGGCCAGCCCATGAACTCTTGGTATTTTAACCTTATTTAGAATAAGCTATTGCTCCTTCCATCTCCTGCAGTGATTGGCAGAGACAAGTATATTTGGCACACCTGGGAGAGCGTTACAATAGTAAGAACAAAAAGCTCCCTTATCAGACCTACTATTTTTGTCCCCTTGACCAACCCCTTTCAGGATCTAAGTCTCATCATTATTCCCCTGGAGCACATGGTCCCTATGGTCCCTTCCCTCCCCTATCAGTCAAGCATATACCTAGGTAGATAATTAGGGTGAAACTGATAGAAGAGAGCATCAAAAATGGGACAAGAATCCAGTTCACCTGCATTCCTTGCACTTTCTGAAACATCAGAAATTAAAAAGTGCCCTAAAGAGGAATCAGTGATAATAACATTCAGTCAGTTAACATTTCAACGTTCTATTGTCTATAGCAAGATAAATAAAAGATATTTTTCATATGTAAAATATTGTTGAACCTATGGCAAGGGGTTTTCAAACCAGTCCAAAATACTGTTTTTAAACTATCATTTGTCTTCTACCTACATCTTCAACCTTCTTTAAGGGAATTCTTTATTCTTCAAAGGGTGACATGGCAGCAAGCACATAGGGAGAAGAAAGGAACATTACTGCTCAGTAGTACCACCAGCTTCTTTAGGAAAGAGGCCAGGAAATGCACTGGTTTTCAGTCTTTAAAAGCACATGCATTCTTCCTTCTCCATATGTAAAATGTCTCCAAAATTAGCTTTTGGCAATATTATTGGTACAGTGTAGATCTTAGGAGTTTTTCCCGGGGCCCATGTGTTGCTGGATGGGTGGTCCCCATCTTGGTGCTACTGGGAAATGGTGGAGCCTAGGAGGTGAAGCCTAAGGGGATGTTTCAGGTAGCTGAGGGTGTGCCCTTCAAGTGGAATGTGGGATACCATTCTCTTTCTGGCTATGGGGCACTTTGGCCTTGTCGCATGTTCTATACCATGATATGCTGCTTCACCACAGGCCCAAATCAAGAACCTCAATTGATCATGGACTTTAACGTCTGAAACTATAAGCTAAATAAGTCTTTTATCTTTATTAACTGGTTACTTCAGGTATTTGCTACAGTAATAGAACACTGGCTAACAGCTGTGATATAAAGTAAAATTATAGTATAACAGTGTGCTCATAGTTCATTCACTATATCATTACATGAGATTATTAAGCACCTATTGTATACAGATACTACACCAGGCCCCATGGCCAAACAGGAACATCTTGTGAAACAGCAGAAAATCATAGGGTGTTTGGTCATAATCTCAAGTCTGAAATGCTGCCACTGCCAATTGGATGGCATTTGACAATGTCCAAGCCTTGGTTAACAGATCTGTAATACGCTCCCTTCAAAGGGCTGTTAGGAAGAACCAATTGCATCATAAATACAAAATCATCATCTATGCCAGAAAACCATCTTCCATGGCTACCGCTGGTCACTGAAAGACAAGCTAGGTTGTACTTCCAAATGTAGAAGAGAAAATAAAACAATTAAGGAAAATACAGAATGAAAATGATCCAAAACTCAAACAGGAACAAATGGAGTTCTCCCTCCACCGTGAACAAAGGAGATTTTATAGCTGGGGAACTTGGAGGCATGATAAATATTTACACATTTCAGACACAAAACACTACCTGTGGGGGAACAGAGGAAGGCTGAAAGCTCTATGGGGATTGGCTCATGGACACTACAAAATCTGAATGCTAGTGTGTGGGATGGTTTTTTAATCCTTCAAAAAACTGCTTTAAAAACTATCCCATTGGGGCTGGGGATTTAGCTCAGCAGCATAAGTGCCTGCCTTGCAAGCAGGCAGTTGTGAGTTTGATCCCTGGTACCGATAAAAACGACAAAAGGCCAAAAAAAAAAAAAAAAAAACTGTCCCATAATCTTTGCCAAATCCATGCATTCCTTATTTTTTGATTCAGACATGATATTGTACATATTTATGGGGTACAATGTTATTTTTGATACATTGGATTAATGCTACACACAGAGAGAAAGAGAGAGAGAGAGAAAAAATCATTCAGCTTGAAATCCTTTTGTAACAACATGAACATGGAGGATATAATGTTAAGCTACATAGAGCAAGACAAATCTGGTGTGACTCATATTAAAATTTTTAAACAGTATCTCTATAAATTGAGAGTAGAACCATTAGGTACTGCAAACATATACCAATGAAAAATTAAAACTGAGAACATAAGTAAATCGAGAGTAGAATAGATTAGAGACTTGCTATGGTGGGAAAGAGAAGAAGAAATGTGGACCAGTGGGTACAACATCTTGGATAGACTGGAAAAAACTTCTGGTGCTCTGCTACCAGGGATGGTGACTCTGGTCGGCAAGAACATGCTGCATATGGCATCTCATTCTCACCACAAGGATAAATGCTCCCTGTTAGATTATCAATTTAATAGTTTCCATAAATGTTTACATTGACTCACTGCACAGCTTTAATATAAGTAAACACTTTTTTACTACCTATGAAAATTAATTTACAACCATAAAAATTATTACTAGGGAGCTATTAATATTTATTTATGACTGTAAATGGCAACATAAAAGATTTAATTTTTAGCTATTTTTGCATCTTGCCTAATATCCCATTATGTCTGACCTTGGTAAAATGGGAAGCAGCACCACTCTGACAGGTGTGCGGGGAAGGAAGGCTATCACCAGGACGGTCTCTTTTCCAGCAGTCTACTTTGGTAGTAGCTAGGAAGTAATGTCATTTGTCCAGTCACTCCTCTGACGCTGGGGAGAGAGGAGTGAGGACAGGGAGGAGAAAGGGCACTGAAACAAACGCATGGTGGCCAGTCAAACAGATTGCACATTCCCATAATCCTAGGACTTCATAAGGCTGAGGCAAGAGGATCGTAAGTTCAAGCCCAGCTCATGCAACTTAGCAATTTAATAAGATTCTGACTCAAAATTTAAAAAAAAATACATAATAAAAGGGCCAAGGACGTGCCTCAGTGTGAAGGTCCTACTTTCAATCCCCAGGACAACCTCCACTGCCCCAGAAGAAAGAAAAAGTCAACATGGCTGCAGAACAGACACTAAGTCCTGAATGCCCTGTGTCATGTGTGAGGCCAGAGAAAGCCAGGAGCCCTGCAAGATACCCACGGATCTGAAATGCAGATACCAAAATCCTCCATACGCCAAGAAAATGCCTTCAGTCTGCACTGATTCACTGAAAAGCAGAACTTTACATAAATTAACTCAACCTAAGTTCAAAAAATTCTAGGTCACCACCCCTTTGGGGGAACCAGAAGGAAATTAATAGGATAATTTACATATAGAAGTTTAAAAACTATCTGAGGGTAATTGGGTTCTGAGATACTAATGTGTTTTCACTCAACTAAGATCCATTTAGGGATATCACTCCATCAGGAAACCATTTGTGAAAAACATTAAGATAGCACAGATAAATGGTTTAAGAATGGGACAAACAAGTTACAAAAGAGGAGGTATAACTGGCCAAGAAAGGATGAAGAAATACTAAGACTTACCAAGAAAAATAATGTCAGTGAAAGCAACAATGTGTTATTATTTTCAGCGATCAAATAAGCAGCCTCACTGTGTTAGTCATTAGGGCCTCCACCAGGGATTTCCAGCTCTCCCTTAAGGGCACAGGAAGGATTCCACTTCCTGTTTCTGTGTGGGTGGGTGGGGCCATGCGACTAGCATCAGCCAGTGCATTATGACCAGAAGTGATATTTATGACTTTTGGGCTGGATCACTTAGCTGCCAGTTGGAGACGCCCATAGCTTTCTTTCCATTAGCAAGTGACCAAGCAGCAATCCAGATGGTGGCTGTTCCATCAGTGGTCCCCGAGTAAGGACACCTGGAGCAGAGCCCAGCTGGTGCAGGCCAGACATGGGGCGTGAGCAAGAAGTAAACTTGAGCTGTCAGAGCCATAAGAACTGAGGGTCATTAATAACCCCACCAACTGATTCAGTGATAAGACCCAGTGCCAGCAATAGGAAATACAAGAGGAGAAAATATAATCTGACTAACTTTTAAAAGTTGTTGTTTTAAAAGTTGTTTAAAAATCCTTTTGGTCTAAACATTCTCCTTATGGGAGTTTATCCCAGAAATGAAAAATAAAAACATAAGCCAGGTGTGGTGGTACATGCCTGTAATCCCTGAGCTCGGAGAATCTGAAGTGGAAGGATCACAAATTTGAGCCCAGACTGGGCAACATAGCAATTTAGAAAGATCATGTCTCAAAATAAAAAGAAAAAAAGAAAAAGTAACAATCAGAGGATATAGCTCAATGCCAAGGTCCTGAGTTCAATTCCTACTGCTTTAAAATTAAAATTAAAAAAGTTTAAAAGCATAATGTGGAAAAATCTTTATGTTTGAATTAGAAGATAGTAATCAAAAGAACGAACTTTGGGAAAACGTTAGTAGCTTGAATTCTGATGTTGTCTAATGCCACCTGTATAACTTGGATGGTTATTATTTAACTAAACAGCAGTTTCTTCATCTGCAACATGGCAGAGTTATTTCTTTGTCTCACAGAGTTATTCCAAGAATAAATCAGATGCTCCACATTCAAACTTTACAAAAGGCTAATTTTGGAATGTCTCACACACACACACACCAGCTCACAATGTTACTTTGTTAGCTTGTCTAGGGAAAACTTGGATTGAACCCAATCAAAACAGAAGAGAAATAGTAAAGGATAATAAACCACAAGATGAAAAATGTTTATGTGATAATATTAATTTTAAATGCATAAGATAAAATTGATTACAGCATCTAATCATAATTATGGAAAAACAATGCATAGAAAAATAATGAATAGAAATGAATCAAAATCATAATGAGCTGTATTTGGAAAGTGAAATTATTGTGATTTTTTTCTAATTTTTTTCAGAACTTCCTGAAATGAAGCAAATATGTGGATCCTCAAACAAGACTTCTCAAGTTTGCAATCTCAGGACCCCTGCTGCATGACACTGTGTTATGTAACTTCTCTGGATAGGGCTCTTTTCATGCCAAATGGAAACCATACATCTATCTCTATGGTGCTGCTTTGAGTGATAATTTTGTAATTTGTAAATTTCTAAATATAATGTCTGTAACACAGTAAACAATCAATTTACATTATCTATTTCTATTATAATTATCACTTTACATTTATTTTGCAGTGGGGCCGAGAACACTATTTTAAAATCTGAGATGGAACTTTTAACAACAGGAGGTTGTCATGGATTCTACAGCCGCCTTGCCTTGGGAAGTTCATGATCCAGAATAGACACAAGGCAGGAGGCAAGCAGGTCAGGGCCACAGAACAAAACAGGAAGCAGATCTCTGTTAAGACGTTCCAAATGCAGTCCCAAGGAAGACTCTTGGCTTGGAGCTGCCATCTCCCCAAGGTCAGGGCCATCATGTTGGAACATGCAGACTCCTCTCCCTGACAGCTGCCCCTACAGCAGCTGGCTTGCCCCCGTGATGAATGGGAATTACAGTCGTTTTCAAGAGACCAACAGAAGGCAGGCTGTGTCCTGATAAGCTATAACAACAGTAGTAAAGTTCTAAGGAGACCGGAGGGTCCCTACAACCACACACTCCCGAGGCCATGCTGCGTAATTATAGCAGTGACAGCTGGGCAGCCCAGAGACATGACTGGAATAGACTAAGGCGTGGGCATATGGCGCTGCTGTTGGGCAAGGCCAGCCCCTCCCTCCCTCCTCGGCTGCCCAAGTTCAGCTGTGTCTTCAGGCCTGACTGTCAGGAGGCCATTAAAGAGAGGGCCAGTACACCAAGGGAGCAGGTACCAGCTAGGGGGCCCAGGCCCTGAGTTTCCATGGTGCCTGAGGCCAGGACACAGTGGCTCAATGTGCACCAGCAGTGCATTCCAGAGCTCCGCCCTGCTGAATGTGTGCTACCTCTCAGGCCTTGTGCTATGGCCCATGCTACCAGAACATTCTCTAGCCGTCCTTTGGAACCTGCTTTCCAGGCTCCTCTTCTCCAAGAAACACCTAAAATCACCTGTTCTCAGGCAGAAGGAACCAATCATCTCCCTCTCCTAGAGATTCCCTTCAATGAGCAGGTACTCAAGAACATCTTCTTGAGCGTACTTTTGCAAGATTCTCTTCCATAAACTTCTTGCACAGAGAGGCTGTGCCTGCCTCTTTTATATCCAGTCATTCATTCAATCATTTGTTCAATCAACTAAGGATCTAGAGCAGGACATGAATATGCCAGCTACTGACCAAGAAAGATGCATCATCCCAGAGCCAAAATTGATTACCAGGAATCAAAGAGAAATTACAAAACAACCTCAGGGTTTAGGGGTGGATGCACTACCACATGTGACCAGGAGACCTAATCTAATCCTAAGGAGTCAAGGAAGGCTTCCTGGAGGAAAACTGAGTAGGTGTTAAAGAAGTGAGTGAAAATGAGATCTAGGAGTATATGTGCTTAGCATGCACACGCACTACACACACTCATCAGAAAAGTGCATGGAAACTGTCTGCAGGGAGGGGCAGCTGGTAGCAGAATTACAGAGCTGCAGGGGAGACAAGCTGGTGAGTTATGGTGGGCTGCTCACAACTTCCGTCTTGGAGGCAGCAGAAAGTCACTGGAGACCAAGCCCGAGAAGCCAGGCAGGCATTTTATAAGACACCTGAGTGTCCTTCAGAGCGAAGAGGACAGAGTCAGGGCTCACAGACTGGATGTGTCTTTACTGAGCACAGACCCAAGGAGATAACCACTGCTCTTTGTTTTTATATTTGTTCTTGCATTTTTTTTTCCAGTACTGAGAACTGGGCCCAAAGCCTTGGCACTGAGATCCAACCCCAGCTATTTTTATTTTTGAGAAAGTCACACTAAGTTGCTGAGTTATACAAGCTGAGATCTAATTTGGGATCCTCCTGCCACAGCCTCCTAGAGTGCTGGGATTATAGGCAAGTGCCATTATAAGCTATTGGCTATTTGTTGACTGATCTAAATGAGGAGGAAGCAAAATAGGAACCCAAGTGGTACATTTCAGAGTTTTGTTCACCCTGTTACCCAGCATGGTCAACCCAGAAATCTTTCAAGGAACCCTACTTCCTGCAGATAATTTCACGCATGTTCATCTTCCTCCTAGAGAAGAGAATAACACTCGATTGCAGAAAGAGACACGCAGGCCTCCAAGCCTGCTGTCCAGATTCCCATGCCTGTGGTAGCACAGAACGTAGTTCTAATTACGATAGAGGGTAGCACAAACTTTCAGCCACAGTGAAGACTTCTGCAGGTGTGGGGGCTGGGAAGATGCTCCCCAGGGAGGCTGCCAATTGCAGTCTGTGGGTCTACCTCCTGATCTATCGGCTAAGCATTTAGGGTGCTGCCACTCAAGCCCTGTGTTTATACAGCTAAATGCCTCTGCTCCTATTGACACAATGTCAATACGGAGGGATGTATTGGGCTCCTCCACCTCGAAGCCCGTCATGTATCCCAGATTGATTAAGCTTCCAGACCCTCTCAGCACCTGCCATCCATATGCCTCCGCCATTCTGCTGTTCTCTATCACCTCTACTAATGAAGGGCTGTCCAAGTGGGGAGGTTATGAGGGAAATCTCAAATATTTGACCCAAATCTCAATTTCCAAATTTCCAAGAATCTTCTGAAAATTGAAAAAACATACTTACCTATGCAATCTTCCTGCTTACAAAATTACCCCTTACTCTTTATAAAATATATTGAAAAATATACACAGTCATAGAAAAGTTAAAATCATCCACGATCCCATTGTTGAGAAGTAAACACTGACACTTTCAAACTCATCTCCACATTTCTTCCCTGCAGATATACACCTTTTTAAACACAGCATTCATCTCATTTGTTAGACTGGGACTGAGTTCAATAAACTGTTTTCTATATTATTATTAATCACCACATTTTCTGCCACGTGAGTTTTTAAAAAAATTAGTATTGGTCCATGTTTGCAATACATATATTTACACTTCTTGCATGGAGTTGGTACATGTGCATGAAGCATAATTCCTTTTATCAGCTCCTTTTCATCCTCGCCTTCCATCTCTCGATCCCCTTTCCATTTGAGAAAGGTCTTCTTCCTGCTTCCTATTATCTACCTTTTATTTTGTTCTTTATTTATAATTTGAGAATTGCAATACATAATTCTCAAGAGGAACCATGCAATATTTAAGCTCATATGTCTGATACTTTACCCAGTCTCTTATTGTACCCAATTTTATGGTAACCATTGCTAATATTGTCATGAACATCCTGGTAATAAATCCTTACAGAAAATTTCATTCTGTTTTGTTAGAAAAATCTATCAGAAAACATTTGTCCTTTTCACCTTTTTGATTATGTATGGTAGAATTACACTTTGGAAAATCAGTTTGTTCTTCCACCACCTGAGTCACTTCTCTATCACTTGTCCACATGTTGTTAACTGTTGAAGGAAATACCGTCATCATCACCTTCATTATCATCATCAAGTTACCAAAAGTTAATACTTATCTACTAAATAAACATTCCTAGCATTGAGCTAGCTATGTTGAATGTGTTGTTCTTTTTCATTGTAATTTCTTAATTTATAGTGAGGTTATTAAACATCTCTCTTTATATCATTGGCCACTGTGGTTCTTTGCTATAGAATTTCTCACTGTTGCTCTTTGCCTGTTTCCTCTTACATGCTCGCTGCTTACTTACTGGTTTGTAAGTACCCTTTATATAATGTTATTAGACACTTTTCTTGCAAAAGTGCTCTCCCCCAGTTTGTGGTCCAATATTTACTTTTGTTTATGATAATGTTACTTACAGCATTTTCTTATTTGGAGTAATCAAATTGCATGGTCCCTTATTTTGTGGATTATACCTCTTAGAAAGTGCAACATGGCTTCAAAAAGTATCCGTGTATTTTACTTAAAATCTTTACATGGGTTCAAATTTCATATTAAAGTACTTTACAAATATGAAACTTGTTAGCACATGTTGTGCTGTAAAGATCTATTTTTCCACATGGCCAGCAAATTGACCCAATTTGACTTATGGAATTCTTCACCTTTTCCCCACTGATTTGAGATGCCACATTCATCTTATATGAAATTCATATTTCCATATGCCTGCTTCAGCTCTTCTGGTACTGTTTCATTGATTTATCTGTCTATTTCTGTAATTAAACCAGACTGTTTAAATATATACAAAGCTACGTGTACATTACAGCTTACCAGGAGTATAAGTCTTTGATTTTCTTGCAGTGTTTTCTTGGCTATTCCAAAGTTCCAAATGAATTTCCAAGTTTTATAAAGCAGTACCACCTCCAAAGTCCTTTAGATATCTTCACTTGCATCCATTAACCCTCTAGAGATACTACAGACAACTGATAACTTTAGATTGTTTTTTAACACTTTAATTCAACAGCACCACACGTCTTACCACTTACAATCCTTATATTTTTTCCATCCATTTCTATATGTTTCTTCTTAATTTCATGCGAGATATTTTATGATGTATTTGTGCTATTGTGAATGACATCTTCAGAATCATATCACTGGCATATAGAAGAGCTATAATTTTATTTTATATTATCATATTATAATTTTGTAGTATATTTTATTCTGATAACCAAACTTTATTTCTGAACTCACTTAGTGGTATAGTAATTTTTCCTCCTTACATTCTCCGGGTAGATGATTCTATTATATGTAAATCAAAAGCTATGTTGTCAATATTGAAATAGTTCTTGTATTTTTTTATTCTTATTTTACTCACTGGTCAGTATTTAAAAATGAAATCAATATACCAGATACCTGCATGCCCATGTTTATTATGACACTACACACAATAGCTAAGATGGGACCAAGTAGGTGGCCATCAGTGAATGAACAGACAAAGAAAATGTGGTGTATACACACAAGGGGTATTACTCAGTCGTGAAGAAAACTGAAATCCTGTCAACTGCAGCAAAATTGATGGAGCTGGAGGACCTTATATTAAGTGAAATAAGACAGATATGGAACCACAAGTACCACTTTTTTCTCTTTCATATGTGTATGCTAAAACAAGTGGACCTAAAAGTTAAATGATGACTTCAAGAGATTAGAAAGAGTAGGAGGATCGGCATGAAGAAAGAGAGGCAGAATGTGTCTGTGATCTGCATATATGGAAATGTTACACTGCACCCCATTAATATGGACAATTGATGTGTAAATAAATTTTTTAAAATACTGTTACATAAGGCAAGAATTATGGAAATCCTTTCTTATTTAAATAAACATGCCTTTATTTTTTCATTCTAAGGTACCATTCCATTGTTGATTTGGAAGTTAAAGCCTCATTGCTAAAACACAAAAAACAAACAAAATAAGGGCCTAATTTCACCCACGCTAATACCTACTGGCTTTGGGATTTTCTTGAGAATCATTGTTGAGTTTTATTATACTTCCATAGAAGATGGATATACATTTTCTGTCCTGATATTTTAATATATTTAAATATATTAACACATTTCCTAGTATTAAATTATCCTTGAGTTACTTAACCAAAAACATAGAGGATATTTTTTTATTCTACTGTTAGATTTTTTTCATTATATTTTATTGTCATTTTCACATTTTGTTCAAAAATGAGTTTCATTTTCTTGTACTATCTTTGTTCAGCTGAAGTACTGAAGTTACCACATCATAAAAAGAATTAAGTGGTGTTTTTTAGAGGTAACTATGCTCTGAAAATGTTTATATTTTTAAAAATATGTTTCTCATAAAAACATCTTATGTTTCCTTTTTGGTTGGAAGTAAATTGTTGATAAGTGAAAATAGTCCTGTCTAAGTTATTTATTTATTCAAGAGTTCTACAGTCTTGGGATTTTATGTAATGCAATTTTTCTTCTCAAAACACAACCAATTAATGTATATATTCTCTAATTTATTTATTATAAACATAATGTGCTAAAATTAAAATTGAAATCATTTTTCTCATATTTTTTGAAATGGAATTTTGTCCTTACTGTCTTATTAAATATGTGTGAAATTGTGTACAGTTTTAAAGAATAATAAAAACTTATTAACCCTACCACCTATTAATTTTTGCTCTTCAAAATAATATATTTCATTTCGGTTAATTTTATGTTTAAAATAAAAGCTTAGATGTATAGTAATTTTAATTATCTGCTTAAAATCTTGGCTTATATTCTAAGTATATATAAATTTTATGTGTAATGTGTAATGCTATGCAATATATATATATATATATATATATATATATATATATATATATATACAGTGTTTCAAATCCAACAGGTCTTATATATGATTACATATATTGAATCATAGATTAAGATTTTTACTTTTATTATTCCCTTTCTCTTTTTTATAGTCCTTATTTGTGATAACTTTTCTAATATCTTGTATTTAATACTTAGTTCCTTTGGATTTGCACTTTTAGAATTAGTAATAAAAGCACATAGATTATGAACTGTCCTAATTTCTGCTTTGACAGCATCCTATGAATTTTGCTCTTCAGTGGCCCTTCATTATTTTCATCCACTTTATTTTTAACTGTGATCCATACTTATTTTTTAAAAAACTTTTGAAATTGCATCATCATTTCTCTCTATTAAATAGTTACTTTCATAGGTAGAAGTAATGTATGCTTGTTGTAAATAAATTCATCATAAAAATGTATATAATTAGAACCTAGCTGGTCATGATATAATAATTTCAGAAGTAATTTTAGAGGTAACTAACTCCAAGCACATAACAAATTGAAATGTCCTTGCTGCAAATAATACCATGAAATAAATTTTTTTAAAAGCAAATTATGAAGATTTTCCAATAAGTGAATTTTCTTATATTATTGGAATAGTGTAAATATAGAAAAATAAGAATATACACAGCCCACCAGTACAGTTTTTTAATCCTGTAACATTAATCATTCAATTAACCAAAGTAAAATAACAAAAAAGAGAAACCAAAGATGATTCAATCAACTTGTGTATGTCACTTCTAATTTTGAATTAGTATTGTATTTTTCTTATTGATTAAACGAACTTCATATATGATTATTAAAGCTTCATTACTTATTTTGAAATTCTTTAGTGATTTTTCATTTACTTACTAATGTTAAGCTCGATTGGCTATATATTTTGAAAAAATTTGGCTACTAAATCCATCAGATTTTTCAAGTAACCCATTTACTTTTCACTAAATTTTTGTAGCCAAGGCAATCCTCAAATTCCAGTAGTTTCTTAAAAATTCTGTCTCTTGATTAACATCTATCAACACTAGTGTTACTCAGCATATCAGTTTTGGTTAGAACTCTGACAATTTCCTTAGGAATTACTTACTTTTAAAATCAAATTTGTAATATCTATCACATGTATTTTTAAACACATATCATTATCCTTTACCTTAAAACAATATACAATAATGCCCATGAGAAAGAGCTGTGGTCATCCCCTGCTGCTTTGCTGATTTCTGCCTACTGTGAACTCTTCTTCCCTGAGATGGCACTGGAATTGGAGCCAGCCAATTATGGATGGAAACCTCTACAAACTGTAAGCTAAGTAAGCCTGTTCTCCTTTAACTATGGGTGTCAGGTATGTTGTCTCAGCAAGGAATAAAGTAACTAAAACATTATGTATTAATTTTTGTTTGTTTTACAGTGAAGGAGACCTAAACCTGGGCCTCATGCATCCTAGACAAGGGCTTTACCACTGAGCTAATCTGCAACCCACTAGAACTTCCATGTCTGATGAAATGGCATAGTTATGTTATGTCTGCTGCTGGGAAGACGCTCTCATACACTCAGGTTGTTTATAAACTTGAGAGTTCATATTCAGGTTTTTGTTCTCACTTTGTATTTATGGAGCAAGACCACACAGCCTTTGGATGCTTGTTGTTCAGTAATGTAATTTGCAAACTATCTCAGTATTATTCATTTATTCCTTTTCTTTCTTGTCCACATTACTCTGTTTAAGGTTTTGGTTTGAGTTTTCCACTTTGATTTTTCCACCAGAAGAGATAAGGAAAGGAAGAGTTTGACTGGCATTGTGTTAAGTTTGAAAATAATGTAAGGAAGCATCTTTTTAGCTTCTTTGCCTAGTTTCTTCTTGTTACATTTTATTAGTGCATGCTCATATTACACAATGATGGACTCATTTGGGGAAGTCAGCACATTCATTTAAAACATCTTGATCCGTTTTAATCCTTTACTGTCTTCTCCTCCTCCTCTCTTGCACTTGTTACCTTCCTGGTTTTCGGAAATCTACCTTTTGGTTTTCTCTCTGCTCTCTTCATCATTCTCCGTGTTCCCCAGTTGGTTTTTCTTTGTAGTTTTTGTATCTTGATCCCATGTTATACACTTTTTTATGCTATATTCCACCTGCCAGCTGTGACTCATACTCTACAAAGGCAGCATGCTCCTGCTCACCTCTGTATCTCCAGGACCACACACCAAGTATGTACTCGAAGCATATTTCTCAAATCAAGTCCTTGATGCCGTTTTTGAGCTGATTCTTTTGAGTTTTTCACAATTCTATCATTCATTTATTTTCCTTTCTAATTACTTTGCCTCACAATTCCAGAGGCATGTTAAGTACAACTGAGCATAAACTTACTTCATTACTAATTTTAAAGAATTATTCTAATATCTTGTTTTCTGCTTTCATTTGAGATAGATGCTAGTTAATGTAGTTAGGGAAGAATTCTTATTTATGTGAGTCAGAGGCGTTTTCTAAGTTTTGTTACATAAAAGTGGTAGATGATATCTGTGTCCTCTTGCTTACTTTACTATAAATGTTTTGATTGTTTTCCCATCAAGCCCAATGTCAACTAATATTTTTGAAAGATGTGTTTATTAGCATCGTGTTACAAGAATAGCAGGTGTTCTTTGAAAGCTTAAAAAAAGGAAAATGCCTGAGCCACAAGTGTTTGACAGAAATCCTAAAACAAATTTTTCAGTTTGTACCACAGTTGTTTAGTTTTTGTCCTTCTTTGAGATTAATATTCATATGCTCATATAAAACTACTATTACATTCATTTATTCAATGCCTTTTAGACCACAAGTTTACAAAGTTATTTATGCTATCTTTCCATTTTCTATTTATAACTGTTTTCTCTCTATTAATGTTACACAGTTTGCCTGCACTTAACTAGATTTTCTAGTTAACCTCCCTCTTATATTTTAATCCTGCTCTCAGTTTCATTTTTTTCTAAGATATTTTTCTGATTCCTAATTCATCAAATTTCAGCTATCATCATTATTAAGTCTTTTTCTATGTTGCTTAGGTTAAATTTGTTGCTTTTTAATCAACTCTTTGTGTTGAACTTTGAATTTAGTGTCTTTTCTTTTTGGTTTTGTGTGATTTTTAAAAGATAAAGAATATAAATTTTCAACTAAATGCTATACTGAGAGGAAAATGTTCTATAATTACAATTTTGAATTTACCTTCAGTCTAAGGGTTTGATTTTGTTTTGCTTTAACACATGTATTATCATTTTAATATCTAAATAGCATAACAAAAGGGCTTGTTCTTTATTGCTAATACTAATTTTAAATTGGTCAAAAAGAAACTTGTAGCATATCTATTTTTTTTAATCTAGTGATGTTTTGATAACCTAACTGGTGTTCAGTGGGCAGAATGTGGCCCCCTGTAGAAGCGAGGGTGCAGTTGTGAATCTGAAAACTCAGATTCACTGCTTGGGTTAAGAGCTTAGGGATGTGCACTAGGTGCCATCATAATTGTGCTTTTTTCCTATTTCTCATTATTCCTTTATTAAGTTAATTCATTGTGATTTTGTGCATGATTATCCAACAGTTACTTGTTTTGAATTTTTACTTACATTACTCTGGAACCTTCTCAGATTCATTTACTTTTTAAATTTTTATGTCAACAACCTTTATACAGTATTAGTAAGGTATGCTACATACCTTACTAATATAAAACCACTAAATTTCTCCAGCAGCCTATACAGTGGGAATTATTATCCTTATTACACAGATAAAGAATTGAGGCTTGAAATGTTCACTCAAACTCTTGAACCCAATAGACAGTATATCCAGATGCACCTTTCAACCCAAGCTCCAGAGTCTCTGCTTTTTTTAAAAAGTGATGCTTCATTGATAAAATCCACTTGACATAAAATTCATCACTTTATAGTATAAAATCTTAATGTGTTCATTGGGTTATGCAGCCATTGCTACTAAGACCAGAACATTTCTGTCACCCCAAAAGAAACCTTGCACCTATTGACAGATACCTATCCTCTCCCCTTTATCCTCAGTAACGAGTACAGATTTCTTATGCTATAGATTTGTCTCTTGTATAGATAGAATTGTCTTTTTAAAAATCTTTTTTTGCAGTAGTGGATCTTGACCTCAGGGCCTTCTCAATTCACTAAGTTGTCCAAGATGGGCTGGAACTTGCAACCCTTTTGCCTCAGTTTCCCAGAACACATGCATCCTTTGTGTCTGGTTTCTTTCACCAAGCATAATGATATTAGGATTCTTCCGTATTTTAGCATCTGCCTTCACTTCATTCCTTTTGTGGCTGAGTAACTTTCCATTGTATGGATATACCACATTTTACTTGTCATTACTCAGTGGATAGGCATTTGGGTTATTTCCACTTTGGGCCCATTATGAATAATCTATAGTTTCATTTTCACATTTTTGTGTGAACACGTGTGTTCCTGGCTTTGGAGTAAAATTACTGTATGATATGGCAAGCCCGTGGTTAGCTTTGTTAGCAACTGCCAAGGCAATTGCCATAGTCACTGCACCATTTGACATTTCCTCTAGTAATATATGAGATGGGCTTTATGTCATTAAGAGCTATAGTTTATTACTGACCAGCATTTAATACGAAGTACTATTTAGATACATTACTGTGGCACCTACTTTATTTCTGCTTGCATTTTTCATGCCATTTACAAAGTTTTTACCTCTAGACTGGGTCATTCTGAGTTAAATATCTGTCTTTAAAACAAAACTTACAGATGTTGAACAAGTATAGGAGTATTTAACTATTAATTGAAAGTTTATTTCTAGAGCAGATATATTTGCTCTTGTTTTGCATGATTGTATGCTTTCTCTTTAAAATATTTCTCACTCTTTCTCTCTCTTTATATATATAATATATTAATTTTAGCAATATTATACTTTTCTATATCACCCAATGATTCTCCCTAGAATAACACTTGCATGCTGCTTTGGAGTATTCATTCCCAGTGCTATTTGGCTTGATCTTGTCATCAGTCTTTTTAGAAAACAGCTTCCTTTTATAGAATCCTTGTAAGGTTCTCATTTGGGCTGGCTGAACATGAAAGACAATGAACAACATATTAACAGAATCCTCTCTTCCTTGAGCCTTGGTCCGGTAGATTTTTTTGTTATTAATTTTATCCGTATATTTTTACAAAAGGGCTAGCCTAGATATAGTGGTTTGTCACAGTTTTTTCCATTGAAAACCTTAACCTATTTCTGCAGGCTTTCTGGGGCCTGACGTTGCTGAGAAAATTCCAACCAAGCCCCAATTGTTAGATTTTCTTTTTGGTTTGTTTCTCAGGTCCGAGTGTTTGTGTGATTATCCTCAGGTTTTAATAATTTTGCCAGGCGCTTTTGCACATACTCCAGAGCACAGTAAGCTCAGTCATCTTAGTCAATTTAGTTCTTCATTTCTGGCTTATTTTTGTCATGTAATGGTCTGTTATTTTAGTTTCCACTCGTTGTATTCTCTAGGTCAGACACCCACATGTTGCTATGGTGAGGATGCTCTGCTGATCTTCCGTACTGTCCTCCTTTCTCTCGGTGCCATAATTTCTTTTCCCTTTTCTCCTGCACCCTCCAAAGCTATCTGACGCCAGTCCACCCACCCCACTGACTCAGGTTTCTTCAGTGTTCAGCATCTGCTTTGCTACTTCTATTGTGTACGCTCAACAATGCTGTGATTTCCCTTTCGGTTTCTTCTTCCTAACCTGCTAACTGTCTTTTCTTCTCAATGTGTTCTTTAGTCGAGTATCTGTTTTTCTTTCGCCTGACCGGCTGAACAATGCTAGATAAAAATCTCAAAATGTAATAACATATAACCCTCTACTTCCTTATTCTCTTCCCCATGTTTGATCACTACATTACAATTTGTTTTTCTATTAGTTGCCTTTAGAAGTTTAAGTAATGTGCTACAGCTTCTATCCCTAGTTCCTCAGTGCTTGATGGCATCTCTTGATTCCCTTGTAAAGTCAGCACATCTGACTTCTATACCTCCACGCCACCGCCACTGAAAGCCACTTTCGGTTAGCTGCTTTGTAGTTTTTACATTGTCAAAGTAGTTGATGCTTGTATTTCAATTTTGCTCCTGCGATCAGTCAAGGCTTCCATACTCTACTCTTAAGAATGTTTCTAAACCCTGAAAATCATTAATCAGTATTATCACAACTGAGGTATTCAGTGCTTCCCAAAGAAGATGTTAGAATTCTACTTTCTTCTCAGAACACAGATGTCATAACCCCTGGATTATTCAGAGAACAGCAAGGATTCCTAGCACTAAATTAAATGCAATCTCATTTACTTACGTTAATTATTTCAAATAATGATGCAATTTAATTGGCATCATAGTTAAGCATTCTTACAAAATTTTTGTTTTTGTGTTTTAAGCCTTGTTCCACCCCTGGAGTTTACAACTGCATTTCATTTTTGAATTTTAGTTTTTGGCACTTTTTGCTTTTGTGGTGCTTATTTTAGGAAACTCTTGATCAGACTCATTACTTTATGACATCCGAGTATTTCTTTTCCAAATCCCTCTGCTCTATCTTATATAACAAACCACTTACATACCCTAAAGACCACACAGCTGTCACCTCAGTTCAATACAGTATCTTCCTCTTCCCTGGATTTATGTCTTCCTCTTCATGATACAGTCTCTATATTCCCACAGAACATATGCAGATATATTTTTAAGAGTAAGAATGTGTTTAAATATTACACTACACAAAAAGAAAACTTCAGGCAAGCTTAACTCAAAAATGCAACAAATGATTTTAACAAATAGAATATATATAATGCATAAACATATATACATATACAATGCACTATGATAAAATGGGTTCACCCTAAAAATGCACAATTGCTAAATTTTCAAAGTTCAATAAATTTGATTTACAGTACTAAGTGAAATGATATAAATTATACTAATTTAATTAGATGGAAAAATGACAAATTTCAAAGCCTATTCATGGTAAAGCAAATAGCAAAAGTAACAACAGCAATAAAAATCTCCTAGCCAAGGATAAAAGGAGGGAATTTCCTTGACTTTTTAATGATTAAACACTTAATGCTAAAACTCAGAACATTTTTATGCTAAAATATATTACAAGGTAAAGGTGTAGATTACCACATTTGATTCACACTGTCATAACCATTAAGATACAGCCTTTTAAAAAAAATACTTATCAGAAAAGGAAGAAAGATAGCTAATTATTTTCAGATATGATCATATATATATACGTATATATATACACATATAAGTCTAAGAAATCTACCAAAAGACGTTATAATTAATGTGTGAATTTAGCAACATCACAATATGCAAGTTCAATATACTAAAATCAATTGAATTTTCATACTCTTGCAATAAATAATTTGAAATTAAAACTTTAAAGAATATTGAATATAATAGCATCAACAATGTGAACTGCCTGGCATAAATTTAACAAGGTATGTCCAAAGCCTGTAACTAAACACTTCAAAATGTTGCTATGAGATGGCAAAGAAAATCCAAACGCATCAAGAGAAATTCCATGTTCATGGGTGAAAACATTAAATGCTGTCAATTTGCCAGTTATGTCCAGATAAATCCATAGATTCATGCAATATTAACCAAACTTCTCACAGTATGTTTGGAGAAATGAATATGGAAATGCAATGACGCAGATTAACTAAAATAATTTTGAAGAGAGACAAAGTTGAGTGACGCAGATTACCTGGTACCAAGGCTTACTATAAAGCTACAGTACTACAGGCAGAAGTGTTCATTAAGGATAAAACTATTACCCAACAGAACAGAACAGAGAGCTTCGAACTATACCCGTGCAAACATGGTCAATTGATTTTTGGCACAAGTACCAAGAAAATCCAGTGGGGGAACAAGTAGTCTTGTTAGCAAATGAGCAGGGAAAATTGAACATGTTTATGAGAAATTCTTTTAAAATATTTTTGGCCTCCAACCAGAATCAACATTAACTCACAATCCATTGTTCACTGAAAGAAAAATACTAATTCTGTATGCTTTGATATATAGCACATACAAAAGCTACCGTGATCTTATGTTAGTTGAAGATTTCTTAGATTCACAGTAAGGAAACCACTCCCCTTGCCCCCCAAAAATGATAAATTGTATTTCCTTAAACCAATTTTAAAATGAAAAAGGTAATGCAAGACTTGGAAAAGATGTTAGCAAAATAGTACCTGTTAAAGAACTTCTATCCAGAATATACAAAGAATCCATACCATGCAATAAAAACCAAAACTGAACAAAGCTCTGATGAACTATTTCACAAAGAAGATATATAAATAGCAAATAGACATGTGAAAGGCACATTCAACATCAGTCATTTGGGAAATGCAAATTAAAACCACAGTGAGATAAAATTACATACCTATGGAAATAGATTTTTTTAATGCTAAATTCTGCCCAATAGGAAGCAACTGCAATCCCCATAAGTGGTTGATAAGAACCCAAAATGCTACAGGCACTTCAGAAAACAATGATAGTTTCTTCTTCCAATTCTAGGTGTCACTTAAATAAAAGGAAACATTTATTCAACCAAGACTAGTATACAAGTGTTCAGAGCTGATTTATTTATAATATTTAAAAGCTGGAAACAAGTCAAGTGTTCCTCTTCTAGGGAACAGAAAAACCTACTGCCCTATATTCTTATAATAAAATACTACACAGCAATAAAAAATGAATGATCTGCTCAAACAATAAACAATATAGATGAATTCCAAAAGCATTATGCCAAAGGAAAGGAGCCACAAAAGACTACAAATAGCATGATTCCACTTATATGAAATTCTGGAAAACAAAGAAGGTAGTGGGACGACTTGATAAGCAGGAGAGAAATACCACAACTGCTTTGTGTCATGATTGAGCTTATGCCAAAATTCATCAAATTATAAGGCTAAATATGGAAACTTTATGTGTGAATTATGCTTTAATAAAACTGAGTTTTGCAAAGATTGCTTAACAGTCTTTGTCCTTAAACCATCCTTTATTTTGAGTGATGATTAAATTGTGTATGGAATTTTAGGCCAAATTATTTTTTCTGTCCTAAATGTTGAAAGTGGTGTTTTTTTAATTTTTAATCTGAGTGTTCCTTATGAAACTTCAAAGAGTAGTGTGATTCTTTTTTCTTTGAGGTGACTTTTTCCTCTTTAATTTTTTATGATAATTATATTAACAAACCCTTACTGAGCGCTTGCAGTATTCCAAGTCCTAGTCTACACAACCTATTCCCTGGGCCTTGGAATTTCTCAGTGATAAATCCAGTTGCGATGTCTTTTTCATTACCGTTCTGAGAACTCTGAGAACAGTTTCAATATAAAGACTACTATCCTGCGGGGAGGTTTCTTCTATTGTTTCCTGGACATGTTTTCTCTGTCTCAGCATACTCTCTGTTTTCCACTACTTATACTACCACAAACAGTGATTCACACTCTCTGGAATTGAACCTTCATTTCTCTTATCATCATTCCCCTTTCAGTCCTGTTACTTCTATTTTGTGGATTATGTTTTAAAATTCTGAAACCTTGCTTGCTTTCTGAGTGATCCTTTTCTCTAAGCTACCTTTCCTATTCTTTGAAAGTAACGTCTTCCTACTATCACTGAATACGCTTGGAGAACGCACATTTTAGCCTCTTTTTATATCAGTCTTTCTGGTTTATCTGCTTCACAGATGCACACATCCCTGATGATCCCTGATTATCTAGTCACATACCAGGATGGAAGCCTTGGGTGAGCTTCTCCTTAGCTGGATGAGCCAAGCAAGTTTTCCTCTTTCTCATTCTTGAGCCAAGGTTCTGTGGAGTTCTTTGGAGGCAGGAAATAGCAGGGGAACTTGAGTGGCTGGCTTTGAATTGGGAAAGGCGGATGTTGATAAGGAACAGGTAAGTCCCAGAGGTAACACCAAGAAGAAATTATACCTACTGAAACAGAGACTTTAGCCAGCCCTGTGCTTTGTTGTTCAGTTGGAAAGACTTGGCACTTGCTGGATAATATCTTCCATTTGTTTCTTCATGCTTTTGCTGTAAGATTCCCCTCACCTCTCCCTTAGAAATAAATTCCTCACACTGAGCTCAGGGAGCAGAAGTAGAAAAGGGCTTCGGGTGACCACTGGACACATTATGCTGTGCACCAACCTGCAATTCCATCTGCTGCCTCAAGACCAGCTGCACTCTCCTGTCTCTGGCTTAGGGTCTGCTGGGATTCAGCTCACTTATAGATCAGAACATGGATTCGCAACACTTCTCCAACCTAGTAGAAGGTCTGCTCTCTGTTTCTTTATATCCTATTTTCTGTAACTTTCCTTCCTTCTACATTTGTTTGTTGATGTTGTTCATTTGTTTGTACATCTATTGTTCATCACCATTGGTCTAAGAAAGCATAAACAACTTTGCATTCCACTCTTAAAATCCTCTTCATTTTCATCTTTTACCCAACAAAAATGCTGTTGCCAATGGAAGTCACCACCACGCCCCTGCAAAGGTCACTGTGATGAAACAGCCTTCAAATGTCCTATGACCATTTAAGAAAGCTAATAATATTTGTTGATTGATTCTCGTCCATAAGAGAACTCTGTCGTGCCCAGTGTGGTGCCCGCCCAACTTGGTGCTCGACCTGAAAACGACACTGTGTCCCTCCAATACTGATTTCCGCGTGCTTCTTCCAAGCCCGAATTGAACTTCCCACTTTTCTAGTGGACATCAGAGTCTCCCCAATCAACTTTCAATATGTCATTCTGCCCGCCCCTTCAAATTCCACCCCTTGACAAACCTAGTAAAAGCCCTGACAGCTTCTTTGCCTCAGAGGAAATTTGCACTCTTCTGCTGGTAGTTTGGTGCCCACAATAAAGGCTTTTCTCCTTTTTCTGCTTTGTTTCTCTCTTTTATTTTGTCTTTGTTCCTCTACCACACCTAAAAACCTAACAATTGCATATTCTTTGTAAACTTTATATATTTGTCAAGTAAATCAAGATTAATTTTATAACAAAGATAAATTATATGAGCAGTTTTTCTATATCCTTATTTATATGCTTTTAATTTGTCAAAGATTGAATGGTTCCTTTAAACCCTTTACTATAATTTTATTTTTACAATAGCAACTTTAAAAATTGCTTTTATATATCCAGATGCTAATTTGGGGCATAAAAGTGCCGCCTACTCTACTTCATAATAAAGTGAATCTTTTATCAAGGTCGGATAACTATAGCTTGTTAAATTTTTATCTCGCATTTTACTTCTCTGATAGTACTATTACCAGGCAGTTTTCTTTGAGTTTATGTATTCTCAGCAGAGCCGTGCCTTTCTCTTCATTCTTATCTTTTGTGACAGTGGACTGTAGTTGTTTCTCCTAAGCAGTAAAAACTGCTGTTGCAATTTATTTTCTGATCCAAAAATGAGTTAAATCCCATCCATCCATTTAACAAATACGTGCCAACTATCACGTGTTAGATCTGATACATTCTGAAACCTTATTATTATTTTTTCATCCGATTTTATTTAAATATATAACCACCTTGCTGTTTAGTTTATTCTACAAGTTGTTACCACAGGCTTTAAAAGAAGACAAAAAGAATTCAAAATTAATTTACTATTGAAAGAAAAATTCTTAACAAATTAAACAAAAGAAACTGTTCTTAAGCTGACAAATAATATTGCTTATAGGAAAATGAATTTACTATCAACACAAGAGATATTTCTTATCTAATGAAAAATATTGATCTTGCAATATGCTTGTGATAAACGTGAACTTGGTAAAATTGTTTCCCCTTTGAGATCAGCAATGAGAAAATGCACACACAATTTTGTCACTTTTACTCAACATTTCCTGGAGAGTGTAGCCAGTGTAATAAAACAAGAAAAATAAATAACATAGAGACTAGAAAAGATTACCATTACTTACACAGATATGATTGTGTGCAAAAAAGGCTCAAAAGAATTTCTAAACATTATAATCCGTAAGAAAGACAATAGTGTTTATTTATAAAGAATATAAAATGCCTAAAAAATCTATTTTAGTTCTATATTCCCACAAAAGCTGACCAGAAAGTAAAGTGTTAAAAATTTATTATCACTATATTAACCTCAAAGTAAGACAATATCTCAGAATAAAATTAGAGACAAACATCAAATGCCTCTGTGCTGAGAACTCATGCAACATATTATTGAAAGAAACTAAAGAAAACCTAAAGAAATAAAATACTTTACTTGAAAAAAATCCATCTTCTTAAGTTATTGTACTCCTCTATAAAATTGCTGCAGTCTCAGTCAAAATGTAAGCAAGATGTGTGTACGTGTTTGTATATGTGTCTGTAAAAGTTTACATGATGAATCCTAAATTTTTATGAAAATCCAAAGGACCTAGATCAGCATACTAGCCAATATAAAGTCTTTGTAACAGCTATAGTAAAGAGGTCAGCGTGATTTTAGTGTAAGGATAGAACAAGAAGCACAATGAAAAAGCCCAGAAAAGTAGTCACCTTGTTTCTGAAAAGTGAACTCTGCAGTGCACTCTTTCAATGCGTATTACTGGGTCTGCTGAATATCCAGAGAAAAATGTTATCTTGACTTTATCGCATACCATACACAAAATTGAAAATTTACTGAATTTAAAATTGAAAATTTACTAAATTTAAAATTTTAAACAATAAAACAAACGTCTTATAAATGTAGACTGCACATAGATTCTTAAGACAGAAAAAAACAGAATAAAATGATCATGGTCAAAGAAATATACACACATGTACACCAAAGCCCTCTTACCAAAAAACATGTACAAAATTCCTACTACTTAATAAGGTAATTTTTTAAAAAAGGTAAAAAGAGGGCAAAGACATGAACAGATATTCCACAAAAGAGTTCTAGATGACAAACAACCACAAGAAAATGTGTCTAACACTTGTTAGGGAAATAGAAAATAAAATATTATTGAGAACACGTAAATAAAAGTACACTGCCATGAACTAGCCATCAGAATAGCTAAAATGGAAAAGATTTAATAAAACCAACATATGTAGAGCAACTGGAGTTTTCACGCACCACTCTTAGTGGTGTAAATTGCTACACTTTGTGGCCGTATCCACAAAGTGTGAACATGTGTGTATCACTGACCTGTAAATTTCACTCCAGAGCACATAAACAAAATGACCATGTATTTCAAACAAAAACCTCGTACTAGAATACGTTACTGGTGCTATTCATATTAATCAAAGGCCAGAAACTCCTCAAAGGTCACCAGTCCAACAGTAGAACAGATCAATACTTTGTGACGCAGTCACATAACAGGGTATCAGGAAATACGACACTGCAAATCATCCCTGATAAGTATTGAAGGGGAGCAACCAGAAGAGAGAATGCACACCACATAGATCAGTGCATGGTACCCAAAAATCAGAACCATGATTCCCCTTGGAGGACAGTGACTGGTCAGAAGTTAAACGCCAACTCTGGTCCTAGCCCTGTTCTTCATGTTGATCTCTGTGCTGGTAGGCTGCTGGGGTCAGTCTGCAGACTCTTTGAGTTAAGCACACTGCACTTATCAGTAAGAAGGTGAAACTGGACTAAATACAAGTAAAAGACAAATTTACTCCCCTTTATTTTTAATGTTGTTGATACCACGACATTTAGATCACCTTTGTAAAACGAGAATATTAATATTGTTCTGCTACATCATTCTTAGATTTAGAAATACAGTCAGAAATATTTTGGCCCAGACCATTACTGTAGTTTTAGCAACTGTTAAATTATTTTGTTTTGTGAACTATTCCAGTTTTGTTTTATGGACACAGTTATCCCAATTACAGACTGGATTTTGACTATTTTTCAAGGCTTTCATTAGCTCATATTCACTATTTCTGAATTACAGTTTGATTCACCTCTCATTTAGCTGGGAAACATTTGAAAGATTATTATTGGAAAGGATAAATATTCCATGATTTTTGTTATATCTAATATGTTTTCTCTTGCTTCTCTTACCTCATGTAATACTTTTATTTTTATTATTGGTTAGATTTTATCTTTAGTTCATGAGCCTGGTTTTGTTTCCTCTTTTTAAAATAACTGGTGATATGGAAATTAAATATCTTTTTATTACATGTACACTGGGCTGAAATTTTGAGAAATATATTTGAATTTATTTTTCTCTATCAACATTGAATATACACAATATCTCTCCACTCACCCACACATAAAATGATAAATTCAGTGTATTTTTCTTTATGTCATCCTCTATATATCTCCCATTTTTAGTTGATATATATGGAACTTAAATATTTCCATTAAATAACTTATTTTCTCTTTAGCCATAGACTTCATAGTCATATTTAATACAATTACTCTAAATAAATGTTTCCTTTCTAGTGCTTCATACCATTTCATTTACACTGCATATTCCCATTTCTTGAGTTCTTTATTATTTATATGCCCTTCATTCAGCTGGAGCAATTCTTTGAGTCTTTTTTTTTTAAATGAAGGGCATATGGGTGGCATACTTTCTAAATACTTTCATATTTCAAAGTCTGCAAGGTTGTCTTGGGAATGATAGTCTGAAAGAATGTAGAGCTGTTTTCAATTAAAAATGACCTTTTATTATTACAAAGGCAGTCAATACACATAGTAGAATATTGGAAAATACAGATGAGTAAAAGTAAGAAAACAAAATTATCGTATTCTACTACTTGGAGATTACAACTATGGAAACCCTGTACTACATGTTCTCTGTTTCTTATACATAGAGGCACATGCACTTTTATTAATGTAAAACTCTACTATACTTATTGGTCTTTTTTTTTTGTCTTTTTCTTTTTTATTGGTACCGGGGATCGAACTCATGACTGCCTGCTTGCAAGGCAGGTGCTTATGCCACTGAGCTAAATCCCCAGCCCCTACTTATTGGTCTTTAACATGCTTTTATTCAAGAAATGTCCACATCTCTGTGCCACTAAGTTGTAATGTCATGTAATGCCTAACTTGTACTCAAATTTCTCCAAATGTCCTTTACAGGTGGTTTATCTCCAATAGGTAAAATCCAAGTGGCTATTCTTTAAATTATTTGTAGTCTAAAACAGGATTTTTTTCCCCATGGTGATGGGATAGATGAGAACAAATGTCCTATTTTCTGATATGTACGTTTCCCTCTTTTGATATCATCACAGGTTGAATATCCTTTATCTGAACTGTTTGGGACAGGAAATGTTTCAGATTTTTCATTTTTTGAATTTTGAAATACTTGCATTTATCTAATTGAGATGTCTTCAAGATGGACCTCAAGTCTAAACACAATATCCTCTTACATATCTGCATTTGACTACAACCTGGGCCATGAGGTCAGGTGTAGAATTCTCTACTTGTGACGTAATTCCAGCACTCAAGAAGTTTTGAGTTGTGGAACATTTCTGACTTGAGATTGCACATTAGGGATATTCCCCCTGTACTGAGGAACAATCATCTGTCTCTAAATCTCCCTAAACATTTCTATCTAGCCTCTTTTCCTTTTGTGCCATGGAAGAAAATTCACATAAAACCTTGATTTCTGTACCCATTTCCCAACTTATTTTATCTACCCTTGAAATTAAAACAATGTCACCACGACTATCTCCATAGGACTCTGTTCATTAATTATGACTGGCACAGAGGTCATCAGTGAGTTTTAATGTAAAAGCTAAAGTTTTTGCAGAGCTCAGACATTTTTTATTAATTATTTTTAGTCGGCTGTGCTACTTCCTTCTGGAATTTCTAGGGTATGTGACTGGAATCTCCTGGGCTTGCACCTCTTGAACTTGGCACCTGACTGCTGTCTCAGTCATTTTTCATCTCTATATTCTTTCATCAGTTATTAGAAACTTCCTTCTAACTCATGGGTTCGGGAATAAACATGAGAATGGAGCTCTCAGTGTTGGTGCCCTGCCCAGGAGCATCCTCGAGCCAGTAAGTTTTCCTCCAGTCCTTCTCTTGGCCAAGTCCTGTTCTGGGTGTGCTACCAAAACCACCTCCATCAGGCATCCTATGAAGCCCTTTAGACACAGTTTCTTACACCATCCTCCTGGGGCTGAGCATAGGTAGGGAAAGGGGAAGAGGAAGTGCAGACAGGAAAAGGAAGGGACCAGACACAGACTGTTCACACAGATCTGAACATTCCCTCCAGCTCACAAGGGTAGTTATCACTGCGCTGCACTTCAGGGCCCTGCAGTGCCAGGTATGTACCCTGTACCACAAAGCTGTGTGACAGACGGAGCAAAACCGGTGGGCTTTGCTCTCTTGATTGAGATGCTAGCAGTGCGAAAGCCTTACCTTCTTTCTTCCTAACCAGCAGCATGGATGGAAGGGCTCTGGTGAGGCTATGGAGCGATGCATTGTGACAAGCATATTGGGCCCTTCAGTTAGTAAAGCCCATGGCTGGTGTCACCTGCACTGCAGTCTGAATGGCCCAGTAACTAATGGCCTTAGAACTCTTACCAGGCACAATGGCACACCAATAACTAGCAACTGACTGATATTTTTGTTACATTTAGTCTGCAATTTGTGTGTTAATTCACTTAAGCACTTACTATGCAATAATTAAATACCTTATTAAATACCTACTGCTACTTACAGCCAGTATTTCAAACCCTGTACCTAACCGGGGCCAGGCATTTAAAGTCAGTCCTGGTTTAAGGAAACAGGAAGTTATGGGTCCACTGTATAATGAAATATAAAATGTCTTTTAAAAAAAAAGACATGTCACTCAAGGTAGCTGATGGCTGCTCTGCAGAAATGCTGGTCAAATTGGCTATCTCTTCCTTTCCTAAAGAAGACAGAATTTGGCTTAATGTGGAACCTCTGCTTCAAATGTAAGCAGCTTGTCCCATTAATAACAATAATTACCGTACACATACAAATATATAATGATCAAAACTTGTTCACTAATTGAAATTGATCTGTAGAGCACCAGTTTATACTCTGATGCTAAGGGAAGCAGGGATCAGAGACTATGGCACATAATAGGACTCTACTTGCTCAGGTGATTTGAATGTAAAGTGGAAAAAATGTCAGGTGAGGAAATAATAGCACATCACAGGACGCTGTTCCTCACTCTGCTGAGAAAAAACCTTGAACTCAACCAAAGCATAGTCATACCTACCTGCTGGTGAGGACTTGGAAACAGGAAGCTGGTCCATGATCAGAAACATGCAACAAAGGGGCACTTACCAGGCAATATGCTGTCCAGATGGGCAGTTCAGAGCTCCAGGAATGGAGGACTTTGTCTACACACAAGTGGATGAACTGAGAGGAGAGAAGCCCCACTTAGGGCATCCAGCACGCTTCTGGTATTCCTTGGGTTGCAAGTGGCCCCAAAAGATGGAACAAAGAACTGGTTCTTCTCTGGCATAAGAGGTGGCCACCGCAGTAGAGTTAGTGTCAGTGGAAGAGTTTTGTCAGCTCAACGAGGATAGTCGAGCAGATGAAAGGAGCATCCTATGCCCAACTCACCCATGCAGCCCCCATGGAAACCTGACTTTGACACGCAAGACTTTATGACTTGTTTGGAATGACATTGATATGTGACAGCTACATTCTTTCCCCAAAGCCAGAAAAAAAAAGCTTCTTCCAAACAAAGAGCAAAAGGAATTATTGTTTACTCATGGTTTATTCTTCTTAACTTCCAGTATTCTTAATATTCTTTTAGGTAACTGCCAAGTCCAAGTGGAAACAGCTCATCTGATGTCATAACTTTAGACTTTGATCTGATTTTCATCAGATATTCTGAAGAATTTTGGGACAGAACCACTTGAGTAACAAGTCATAATTAGACATGAACCTAGACTTAAAAAAAAATAAACTTCACCAATAAGTTGGTGTCAGTTAAAAATGAGCTTTTCCCCAAAAGTAAATACATGTCACACACACTTTAAAATGACATTTTCTGTAATGTTCCCTTTTTCCTTTTGGTGAGCACAAATTTCATACCTGGGAGCAAATTGGTTGCTGCTGATGCTCTATAAGCTAAGTAGCTGAGCCTTGACTTCCCCTGGATAAACCTAGACAGACTCTACTATCCCTGCTCCAGGCCTGTGAATTTAGCAGGGCTCAATTCAGCTGGGGCAGTGCTATAGTGCTCACCACCCAAAGTGATCACATGATTTATCTATTAGCAACTGAGCCACCCTGCACATGAAAAGGGTCACTGTTATACCAAGAAAATATGAATTAAAGTTGACAATGTTGTATCAGCCACAGAGGGGGTGAAAAAGATGTGGCATTTTTATACAATGGGATAATACTTATCTATAAAAAAGGATGATCTAGAGGCTTTTATAGGTAAAAGGAGGCAACTTGAGACTATCCTCATAAGTGAAATAAATCAGACTCTTATTCATAAATATCACATGTCTAGTGTAAAAAATAATAAAAGCTAAAGGAGTAATAAGATCCAAAATGTATAATAGATTTTGTAATAATGAAAGGGAAGGAAGGTGCTCTAAAGTATATAACTGTATGCATATTTAAGTGTGTAAGATAAGAAACCATACTACTAAATTTTTGTTGGTTTACAAAACAGAATGGTTTGTACTATCATTGTTTGATTGTCTATCCACTTTTTATGCTTTGATGAACAACTATTTCTAAGGTTACAATATGTAATTTATCCAACTAGTTATTTCTTAATGTTTTTAAATTCTGTAATATTTATACCATTTTTTCTGTTTTGCTTTTTTCTCCAATAAATAAAGAAAGAAAGAAAGTTTGCAGACCAGCTAGGTAAATGGCCAGCATACAAAAGAAAAATGTGTAAGCAACAGTAAATAGTGCTCTATTTTTATGCTGAACTACTAGAGACCTTTACACAGGGTCCCCCTGTCATAAAAGAGAAAGGTTAGTCAAACTCTGGCCAGACACTGGAATCCACTTAGCAGCAATATCTATGATTCATTCTCTCTCTCTCCCTTTCTTTCTCTCTTTCTCTCTGTCTCTGTCTCTCATTAATTCAACCAATTAAGTGAAGTACAGAGTGTACTTAGTTTTCTTTGAAGTATCTGTGCTACTCATGAACTTTCATCCAGCTATGAAAATGACAGCTCACCACATGGGCCACATTCCTGGGACCTTCTTGAGAGCTAGAAATGATGTGCTCTGCACTGCACATCTCGTACTGGTTCTTGATTGTATGCTAATCTCAGTCATACCCTAGTGGTAGTGCTGTTATGCCCATCATAACATATGCTAACATAGTAGCTAGCGTGCACTGAACACCTCATCTGGCTGTATTGCACTAGGCACTTACACACTCTACTTATAATTCCATAAAGAAGATAGATCTAGCTGCATCCCATTGATAAGGACTCTGAGCCTCAGAGAGGTTAACTGTCCTACTCAAGGTCACACAGGTAAGCAGAGCTGTCACTGTTTCCCCTCCAATCTGCCAAAAGATGATACATTCCAAGTATCATCTTCATTTTCAGAAACAAGTTTGTGTCCCAAGTAGTTTTGAAAAACACTGATATTGATGGCAAAAGTTTATGTAGCAAATTCGTAAAGGTAGTATCCTATTTCCCAGATACTGGGGAGATAGTTTGCAAAAATGAGTGAATTCTAAAGATGAGTATTTTTATTCTACCACCATGAGCATGCTCTTTAAAATGACCTATTATTTGCCAACCTATTGCTGCATGTTTTATAAATGTAAAATTAAAAACATAACATAGGAAGATATATATAGATATATATTTCCCCCCAGGAGAATTATGAGAATCAGCTCCATGGATTGGTCTAACATGTTTGCAAGATGTAGGGTCTTTGCAAGATGCAAGATGCCGGGTGTGTGCTTGGACCCTACACTGACATGTGTACCTGAGGCCTAATCACGTTTCACTCACTGCTGCTAAATTCCTAGAACACAAGGTCTCCAGGTACCAACAGCTGGAAAGAACAGATCAGTGCTTAGCAGGATTTTCTCCTTTTCTCTGTTTCCAGTCCCTCTCTCCTCCTCCCTGAACAAGTCAGCTTCCCGGGTGAGTGTTTAAGGCTGATGCATTCTACCCAATGTGCCCTGCAGCTTAGAAAGGGACACAGTGGCTTGAAAGATCAGGGGAAATAAACAGAGGGCCGAGCTGAATGACTCCTGGCGTGAGTCAACATGGATGTTCTATCTTTCCTTCCGTTCTGAGCACAAAGGGTGCTTAAAACTTTAATGAATTGAACTCTATGAGTAAGGGATGTTAATCATTTTAATTACCCAGCAGCTTGAAATCAGATATAACCGTCCAATAATGTATCTTTAAACGAATACAACCCTGCCCTATAAAAAATCCCTTCCAAACCCATTCTAATAATTTCTATTTATCTTTTCTGACGTTAACTGTTATCCGGCCCAGCCGGCCAACAGACAGCCTTCCCCTCGCGTTTGGTTTAAATGCAATGCCGTCTAGTTTTTCAATATCATTAGCGTCCCCCTGGTGGGCAGAGAGCAAGGCAGTGGCACCGGTCACACTTCACTGCTTTATCTCAGATGACAAAGAGAGATGATACGCTTCAATCCAGGCCAGCCTGGCAGAGGGAAGGTGGCCGCGGAGAACTCCCCCTGCCGCCTAGCATCACCAAAGGGCTGCTGAGTGTGACTTGCTAACAGCATGAAGGGGCAGACAAATAGATTTTCCTCTATATTTATAACCAGCATCATTCTTCCTTTCAGGGTGTTCAGTGCAGGTAGCTGTTTTATATGAAATGAACAATCTTTATAGACGTACCAGAGCCATAACAAGCCTGATTTTCAGCGAAGCTGAGGTATATAACTCTTACCGAATTGTCAGGCTACTTGCTCAACAAATCAAGCCTAACTTATGATGTTTGCAGTGTAATTTTTATTCCTGTTTGACTAGCCAACTACCCGGTGGTAATAGGATGTTAGGAAAGGGCAGTGGCGATGTTTGTGCAGGCCGTGATTGATTGGCCAACTCGGCATTTTTCATTTATATCTCCCGATTCCAAATCAGTTAAGTTTAGGAAAAATGAAACAAAGTGGCAAGAAAAATGTTTGCAGATTGCAGACAGGCGCTCCGGCAGATCTGAGTTCAGCCCACATCTGCCGGGATTGTCTGGAAACATTAAGATATCTAAATGAAAATCAATACTATATGTGCCAAGCATTTACTACCAGGAACAAGCATCAAGAGACCTGAGCTAATCAGACTTCCAGCTTGTGTCTCCGCCATAGACTGAACCCCAGGGGTGTCCTAATTGCCCAGACTAATCATAGAAGAGTTAAATTTATAACCAAGAAAGACATCTTGTTTTTCTTACCAGTCATCATTTAGGAGTGGAGAGGCTCACCTGCGAGGTGGGTGCCAGATGTACAGTGGGAGCCCCATTCAGGGAGAGCAGCTTCTCACCTGTCAGAGGATGGGGAAATGAATTTACAGTCAGCCATAAACCAGTGACGCTCTGGGTGGGAAAGGTCTCCATCAGCTCACGTACCAAATGCAGACACGCTCATTTAAACCTCAACACTTAGCCCCTGTTTTCTGGAACATGACAGCCCCCTACACACTTGAGTCTCCCCACCACCACACACACACACCTGCTTCTTTCACATTAAGGAAATAGCTCAGAAAAGCGAAGGGCCATCAGTAATATTAAAAATACATGGATCTGTTTTTCCCTAAGATCCTCTCCAGGCTTTTGTCCCTTAGAGTCTCCAGAGAAGCTAACACCACTTGGCGACATGTATCTCCCTAATATACTGCATAAACAAGTCACCAAAATTATTCACACTCCAACAAACTACAAAGTCACACAATAGCTATTGGACGAGCCCACACTATACTGTTGAAAAACCATAATGTATCAAGGGATTGGATTCCTAATATTTGCATTCTAGATGCCAACTGTGAGCATATTTTGTACTATTTTCAACAAATTACACCAAAATATGCAAAATGTTTATAAGGCTCCATCTTCTATTTTTGGCTTCAGTATATTTGCAACTTAATAATCCTTCAGAGATTTGTTTGTCTCCTCAGGAGAAATAGGAAAGTGGAAAATGGGGGGAAAAAGACACAGTGGGGAGCGGAAAAAAGAAATGATGCATTGTTCATGCAACAAGTCAAGTTCGGCAAGTTTTCCTTAAGAGGGGAGCCAGCTGTCTCATGGGACCATCTTCAACAAGAAGTTTAATAATATTATTTGGATCCTTTGTGTCCTGGGTTTCAGATGTATTTTTAATGCATGTGTCTTAAAACAAAACAACCATTGTCAAATGCTGTATTCTCTTCTCATCAGTTTAAATGGTTTCCTAGACAGCATGATTCAGGAAGCATCACAAGAGTTGTGATCAATGCAAAAATGTGCCTAGTGCTCTGTGGCTTCCCAGAGACACTCACCCCTTACCAAGGAAAGTTTGTCAGTTCTCATCCCAGAAGAGGTGTCACTGGTCTCTGCGATGTGAACAGTGACAGCTTTTTGCCTTCTGTACCATCCCCATGGCCCTGATACCCACACAGCTTTCTACAAGGACACATCTGTCTTCTCATCTTCCACCCTGCAACTCACCACCTCTGACTTCACCGTGTTTAGGCAGGTTAGGGATTATATTCTTGGCAGAATCCAGGATGAAGGTTTTTAAAATTAGTCTTTGCTGGGTGGGCAAAAGTTTCCCAGCCTCTGGATTACGAGACTCTTCAAATCCAACACTCTTCAATCTAACTCGTTCTTTGGCAAAGCTGTTAGACAAAAATAACCAAAGTATTTTGTAATATTCTTTCAAGAAAGTTAACCTAGGAGTTGAGCCTCATGCTCTTACTTTCTGACTGGACCAATCTTTCCTAACAAGAGTGAGGTATCAGTTAAACTCATTACTTAACCAGAACGAGTAAAGCCAAACAAAATAATATTTAATGAATATACTCAAGCTCTTGGCCAGCCTGCACCTAATAGGTGGAAGAAAGTACATTACCTCTTCAGCATTTGTGCATACAGTAAGCCTTCAAAATATATTCACTGCCTGGGTAATGGAAAACCCACTGCTACATGACAGTATAGATGTGTAGAAATAGACTCCAGAAGAGTTAAAGAACATCATGCCAATGGAAAGGACAAGACAAAAATGAGTTTGTCACCACAACAGGGTGCCTACTCATGAGCTAACTTAGAATTCTGTGGTGTTGCACACAGAACCTTGAAATGGAGGCAGCCAGACTCTAATCTTTCTCAAGGTCAGAGGCCAACAGTTCCATCTGACATCTGGCCAGAAGGACTCAAACTCATTCCATGGCCAAGAGTTTATTAGGAAATTAGACCTGATTATGCAAGGTACAGCTCAAAATGCAGGGAGTTTAGGATTTCACAAACCCTCCATGATCCTCCTGGAATTTGCTCTTATGGTGGGGTTCTTATATGTAGAATGGGTGTTCTGAAATAGCCTGGGTAGTAAGAAAACTCCTGGAGTCTCAATAAAGTGAAGCCTGCAGGAAACAGGGCCACAGGACCAAGAAGAAGTCAGTTGAGCTGGACGGAGCCCAGGCAACATTCAATGACTACTCTGTGCTCCGCACAGGCTTACCATACACAAAGCACTACTCTTAGAGTTGGATGTGTGTTAATCTCCATGACGAACCCAAGGTGGGTCCCATTATTTGTTGGGAGCCGCAGCCCCGAGCCCGGTCGCCTCACTTGGCGGACGTGAGGCCTGTAGTAAAGAGTAAAGCCTGAGGTAGATTACCCCTCCCATCGAGCACGTTAGTTTCCTGCTTACCGCGTAAGCAACCCGCTCAACAATATAGTCTGCCTGGCAACTGATGATGTTAGCCAATCAGCTTGCCTTGCTTACTTTAACATGATTGGACACTGTATCCGTATATATACTGGTGCCACCCCTGGGGGGGGAAGAAGAAGCCCGGAAGTAGAAGCCCAGAAGGAGCCGCGGGGAGCGGACCAAAGGAGGCTTCGGCTGGGAGCGATCCCAGGGCAGGCTGTACGGAGAAGAAAAATAAAAGAAAAGGTTGTCCACTGCCAGACTTTGTCGTGTGTCCTTCCTGCCGGCCAGGAGCGACATCGACAATTATTGACCCACAGTGACTCAGCCATTTGGCCACAGTCATGAAGCTGCTGGAGGACAGAGCAGGGTCTCACCTGACTGCCTGTGCAGTCAGGCACCAAGTCTACGCTGTGAGCCCCCCGGCTGTAGTGCTGAAGGAGGTGTCCTCTCAGGGATGAAGGCCATCCAAGAAGAGGTGAGAGGATGGACAGGGAAGCTGAGACAAGCATAAGACTGTGTAAGATAAATAATAACAATACTGTGGTGAATTCATACCCAATAAAAAACTTTCAAATACTGTCAGGCCAAAGCAATGTCTCATTAAATGTCTTTCCTAGAAAAAAAACAAGACTCAAGCAGAAATGCTTTTGAAATTGTTACAAGACAAATATTCGGGGATATTCAGCAATGAAACTCACTGGGGCTTTGTCCTCTGTGCATGAGTGAAAATGACTGTAGTCAACTATTAATGGCTTTGGTTTCTTCTCTCTAACATGTGGAACCCTACAGTTCCCCTTGTCATCTCCCAGTTGGAAAACCAGGAGGACAGCCACTCCCAGAGCCTGTCCAGTGTCCTGGGCCTCTTAAAGGACCAGCTGTGCCTCTTATTCACAATCATAAGTGAAATTGTATTTGTGACGAGATCTTTCTTTTGCCTTTGACTCTACAGAAAAGGGGCAAGAACGTAAGGGTAGGGAGGGGAATGCTCACCCTGTGATTGAGTCAGGAGGAGGACATGACTTGTTTAATCCTAATAAATCAGAGCAACCCCAGGAGGTAGGAGCAACAGGGGGATGGTGTGCTGGTGTGCGAGCTGTGCTGCGCATTGACCCAAGGCAGAGCTCCTGGAGAAATGATGTCCTCCTCAGCAGACTCCTGGAGAGATGGCCTGCATTGCTTCTGACAAATTAGAAGTGCCTTGAATGCAACCATTCCTTAGAAAATAGGCCTGATTTAGCAATGTGCAAGTTGCCATTATCTCGCTGCATAAAAAGACCATTTAAGCAGCAAAGGCTTTAGAATGCTGGCCCACTGGAGGCAGCATTTCTGAAAAATCACCAGCATCATCACACCTCCCTCCATATAGCCACCTAAGCCAGTCTCTCAAGGGAAAAAGCCTCATTACAACCCAAAACAGAGAAAGTTTTACTCAAAGAAAAGGTGTCATTTGTCTTTGGTCCTCAAGCAAGCTTTTCTGTACTTCTGCAGTTCTCAGGTCTTCACAGCACATCAGATAGCCAAGCCAAGGTAGGTGCTGCCCAGGACCACCTGCTCCATCTCATCCAATATTCTTAACCTCTTCAGGGCAACTGGAGCTTTAACCATTCCCACTGAATACCAGAACAATTACAAAGCAAATCTGGTGACAATGCCCAATCCATTTGCACAAAGTGTTCACGTTGAAAACTTTGCACGCAAAGGTTACAACCTGTCATTATCTTCCCTGGAGATACACTACCTTCTTAAACAGAATCTCTCTAATGAGATCTACAAATCTATGTAGAAGACAGCTTACTTTATTGTGTTTGTAAAGATAAAAATGTTTTAAATAGGTTATGGCTCCTGGGACTGATAGTCCCACCATAAGAGGAAGGTCATTTTGAAATGTTAATAAAAGTTTTCATAAAATATGATGGTCCTTGAAGAGTAATGTTTGGATGTAAAAAATTACTATAAAAGTATAATTTTTACCAGGGTACACATGCAGTTTTTCTGCATCAAGATATTTGCCCAATCCCTCATTGAACAGGGGTTGCAGTTTATCAGCAGCTTTGATAACCACACTGGGATTCGATCCTTATTAGTCAGAGTTGTGATTAGTGGCCTCTCCCAGTTACATTAAAAACTTTCCTGTGAAGCAGAGTCCTAAGCATTCTGACTATTATGCTAATACACTAGCATTTGATGTAGGATCCGCTGGGTCTGCTGCAGATAGAGCTGACCTTACACCAAAGAAAGAGAGGCTGGCCTGAAACAGGGAACATAGAGGGACATTCAAGGGCCTCAGCCTCCATGGTTGGAGGTCCCTGCACTAGTCAGAGGGAACATGGCAAATTGGAAACACTCAGATGTTTCCTATCCAGTGAGCTCTTTCATGTTTGAAGTTAACCAGCCCAAAGGAAATATCTCAGAGGCATTTTCTAGGCAATGAGATAACTAATGAGACCAATCCATCCTCTCTGTTTGCCAGATCATGTTGGCTCAAATCAACCTTGATGATTCTATTAGGGCACTAAGGGACATGCAGAGATCCTGGGTGGGAACAAAACTTCTTACAGACACTGAAGGCAGAAGTTAAGGCAAATCTAAGACATGCTGGAATCTAGGATCATGGATTTGGGGAGATATATAAAATCATACTGTCTATAGAACCATCAGCAAAAGATTTCCATTGCAAATATTACCCAAATTTTAGTTATCAGTGCCTACCGCACATCATTGCCCTGGGCATCAATGAACATATTTGTGTTAGTTTGGGTTACTATGGTAAAATTCCTATAATATAACAAACATCGAAGGTTTATTCAGCTCATTGTTTTGGAGATAACAGCCCATGGCCAATTGGTTACATTGCTTTTAGATGTTTAGTGGCAATGCCAGAGGGCAATGGCAAAAAGCATGTGGAGAAACAGCTACCTTAAGGAGCCAGGTGGCAAAGAGGAAAAGGAAAAGACTGATTCCATAGTTCCTTTCAAGGCACATCACCAATGACCAAAAGACCTCACCCTTGGCTCCACGTCTTAAACTCCCACCACCTCTAGTAGCACCACCCCTGGAAACAAACCATTAAAACAAGGGAAACTGTCAACATCCCTTCTACAGCAATACTCTAACCCCCTCTGCCCTCCCCAAATTCTAAAGAATGTTCACCCAGGATCCAGAAGAATAGCTGCTTTTTCTCTCCTTCTACATCTAGTGTGTGAGGTGTAAACATCAGATTTTGAGCCCCTCAGGACTCTTAACCACAAAGCCTAGCTCTCACAACTCAAAACTCTTGGCCACGAGTTTTAAACTCTATTACAAGATCTTAGAAAGTATTGATTTCTCTGCCCTTTGGTTCTGCTCTGGAAACCTTCTCCTAAAGCAGAGAACCATGAGGTCACGCCTGAGCTGGAAGGAGGGTCAGCTTCAGGCTATCAGGGGAAGGAGAAACACATAAGAAAATCAGAGTTGGGAACATACCTTGGTTCATGTCTCAGAATTTTATAACATAATCCCCTCCAATCCTAGATGGGTACCCAGTGTCACCACTGTTTCATTCTCTCCATTCAATACCTCTCCAGAGAGGGCTTCTTGGCAGCTCCAGTGCTCTCCACTATTCACCTGATTCTTCTGTTATGTTTTTCTTAGTGCCTAGATCTCTGAGATATTACAATGTATATTTGCTTGTTTCTTAATTCTCACTCCTTTCCCAGCATTAGAATAAAAGCTCCATGAGAGTCGGAATTTGCCTTGGTCACGGCTATTTCTTAGTATCAAGAATAATGCAGAACACATAGCTGTAATTTAATAAATATAGTCATTCTTCTATATCTATAAGGGACAGAATTTAGGATTCCCACCATCCGGACACCAAAATCTGCAGGTGTTCAAGTCCTTCATACAAAATGGCAATGTATTTTCATTTAACATATATATTTCCTCCTATGTACTTTAAACCACCTCTTGGCTACTTATAATATTTATAAAATGTAAATGCTATGTGAATAGTTGTTATACTCTGTTTTTCAGGTGATAATGACATGATAAAAAAAGACTATGGTCAAAATGTACACAGTTTTCTTTTTTTTTTTTTTTTTTTTTTTGTATTTTCAGTATTTCTGTTTTGCAATTGGTTGACTCTTTGGGTGTATGACCCGAAGATATAAAGGTTATGTGTATCTGTGAATAAATAAATGAATGGACCATGTAAACAAGACACTAATTCTCTGACTTTCCCAAAGCAAGTACTCAAAGCTATAGGCCAAACCAACTTCTTTTTGTGAGTTTCATATGATTTGGATCTGGAATGTTCCTAAGAGGTTCATATGTTGAAGCATGGTCCCTAATATACCAGTGTTCAAAGGAAGGATTTTGGAATGTGAATGATCCATGAGGGTTTGGCACTGAAACTTCTGAACTGCAAGCCAAAATGAAACTTTCTTCATTGTAAGTTGATTATTTCAGATATTTTGTCATAGTAATGAAAAGCTGACTAATTTACTTCTCATTACCAGAAAGACATTGCCTATATCCTATATCTGGTGGGAAAATCTAAATTCAAACTCAGACCTACTTGCAAATATACCATTGTTTGGGACAGGATCCAATATGGCAAGTCTAGTTGAGGAAACTTTTTGCTATATTCATTGTATAAAATTCCAGGCTCATGTTTGATGAGGAAAAAAAATGTATAGGTATTTTGAAGGGAATGGTTCATGGATCTTGCTCAGAGCAAGCAGCTCCAAGCTGCATCGAGCCTATCATGACAGGGTGTTCCATCCATGCCTGGTGCATGCACATCTGTTAAAAATATCCCAGATGAAACCGTAGAATGAGTGGGAGGTCAGGGATTAGAATCTAGGATTCCTTGTTGGTATTTATGATGTGTAGCATGCAAAATAATGGTCTTCAAAACACCCCCACTTTAAACCTAGATGTGTAAATATGTTATCTTACATGGCAGAAGGGACCTTACAGATATGATTAAGGTTATGAATCCTTGAGATAAGAACATTATCCCTAGATTACACAGGCAGGCCCAAACTAATCATTTGAATTATTAAAGCAGGAAAATTTTTCCCATGTTTGATCAAAGAGAAAAATGTGTCACAAACAAGAAGTCTTGTTGGCTTTGAAGGAAGAAGGAGCCAAGACACAAGGGCAGCTCCTAGAATGTAGAAATTATAAAGAAATTAGTTCTCTCCTAGAGCCCTGGTTATAGCTTGAGTTTAGGTGGGTGGCCCTTGTGTAGGACATCTGACAGAACTCCAAATGTGACAGTTAAGTTGCATTGTCAGCATAATTGTTTTGGAAGCCACTTAGGGGATTAATAAAATGCATTTTGGGTGTGTCTGGGCCATCGGGGCATGATGCTAGAGTCTATATCTATTCCCCAGCCCCTTTTACTCTAGCATGGTTCTCCTATTCTGCTTCCTGGTTGCCTGTTTGCTCCATCACACACTTCCACCATGATTTTACTGCTTTCAAGCCAACCAACCATGGACTGAGTACCTTGAAATCATGAGCCAAATTAAATTTCTCTTCATTTAAATTGTGGCTGTTGGATATTACATTCCAGCTTACTAATAGCAACATAATAAATTTGTGTTGCTCAAACTCCTGAATTTGTGATCTTATTATAGCAACAATTTAAAAAGTTCATACACAGTGTTATGATTTCTTTCTCAAGTCAAAGAAAAACTATTGGTTGGAAAACTCTTGAGCCTGGAGGTTATTTCACTGGTGAGTCACAGGATGAAAAAAATGAGGTCCATTAATACAGTGCCCTCACCCTATATGGAGAAAACTAACCGAGGATACCAAAGAAGAATGTGTTGGCTTTGGAGAGGGTATTCTCACCCTAAGAAGTTCAATATTTAGTCAAGTTAAATCATGATGATATTTTCTACTACACATACAAAAGAAATTGTCAGACCAAAAGGTGAGATAGTGTCATACATTTTCCTCCACTACAGATTGGTGAGGTTTGAGTGACTCCCTTGAATTCATAGCTCACACAATCGTGTATATTGTTAAGATCTCAAAGAAATAAGCTTAGAGGACAAAGCCCATTAGTTCCTCTACAAGGAGCTGTCTTTCTGTTAGTCCTGGAATAAAGAAATAACACTAACCTCAGGCTTTGAAGAAGATAATACTAAAGCAATCTGCCAGTTTCTAGACTATACTTGTATAGGAAATTTATCTCAACTCCTACCCAAAAGGCTTTCACCTGTGTGTTTTAAAACTACACTAAATATTCAAACACGATAAGTTGGCAAGGGAATAATTTTCATCCTGTGTTACTCACTATAAATTAATGCATGTAAGTCCATGTACTGTATAAATTTACTCTACTTATGCCATCTTTATATTTCACCCATTGGGAAAACCCAGGCTACTTCATCTTACCTTCTATAGCGTTCTGAAGCTGAGACCCCAATAAGACTCAGCCCCCTCTATTCAGTATCTATACTCATCCTCAACTGATTCCTTAGAAGAAAACAGATTGTGTGTTCAAACATGGGAACCAAGAAAAAAATGGAATCTTGGCCAGATCCAGCTCTGAGGAGATCCACTTGTTAGTGATCTTCAAGTACCTAAAATGCATCACTGAAATTAATATTTTAGGTCTTGGTTACTCTTCAAATTCATTCTTTGGACCTTTGGGTGAGAACCACCAAGGTACAGAAGGGCAAGAGGAAGTCTCTGAAATTGTTCCTGTACCTATTTGAGGCTATAAAAATGTATATGGAGGAAAAGTGATGGCTCCCATCATATGTCATTGCTTTTGCCAGTTCTGTCCCTACAAAACAATGAGGCAAATTCTGAAGGACAACACTTGACAACCTTGATAAGATGTATGCACTCCACAGCACGAGATAAACTCTAAGAAAACTCAGAGACCACTAAGTCAGCAATATTTCTAAGGGTCCAGTGACCAAAGACATGCTGGAGCATCCCACCCAAAGGAAAAGACAAATAGTCTCACACATTCTGGCAAATAAAATGAAAGCACTCAGGTAGGTAGGTCTTCATGGGTTATGAAGGAAGCTATTCCTTATTTTAGAATATTGTTTCAGCTCATTTACTGAGTAACAAGAATGTCTCCCAGCTTTGAAGGAGGTACAGACCAATAAAGTGCTCTGCAACAGGTCAGGATCTAGACAATCCCTCGTGATCTAGCAGACATGGAGTGTACTCTGAAGGGAAAAAAACATGAGATTTATGTTCTAAGGAAGTATATACTATGTAAGCAAAAACTAAGCAAGAAACAATTCATGGTATAGTCTTGGGCCCCAAACAAAATGCTTGCCTGTGGAAGGTCAGTTTACCAAATGTTCAAGTGGGTTCTGTCAGACCATGAGGTCAGGTAGATCCCTAAGTTATTTAGAAGTTGTGAAATTGAAGAGTTTCATCAACAGCTGGCATGTCTGGGATGACAGTGCACAAGTAAGCTGCATAAGCTGGTAGATCTATGTCACCCATTGTTTTTGCATCAACCCTGTTCCATTAGATAACACCTGTCAGGTCACAGGGACATTTATGACCAACTTATAGAGAAGGGAAAGGGCCACCCTTGGTTTTCAGCATAGTTATGTGAATATTGGCTGCATGTAGACCGCTACTACACAACAGCACTAGAGGCCTCGAAACACTGAAGTGAGGAGGAAAAAAATCATCCAAAGGGCCTGAGCTTCACCAAACATTCCCCCACAATTTTTTGAGGCTTGGAGTCTGATTCCTGGGTGAGTCACCTGAGGATAAAAGGCAGATCTGTCTGTGTAACCATGTGTGCACGGCGCTTCCTATCTCCTATGTGTCTGAGAATAAAGATTAAAGGTCTCAACCTGGGACCTGAGGTCCTTCTTGGTCGAGTAGGCACCACTAAAGCTCCTCTTCACAGGTCCGTCTCTTTAGTATCTCTGTTTCAGCCACACCGGCCTTCTTTGAGCTCCTGGTGGGACATGCTTCCTCCTGTGCCAGATCCTTCCACATGCTATTTCTCTGCATAGGAAGCTCTGAGGTTCTCAATTTATCCTTCAACCTCCAGAATAGATGTCCTTTACAGAAGGCTTTGATCTTGCCAGACTTGATTAGAGTCCTGTTATAGGAGCATAGCATTATGCACCCTTTCCTTAGAATCCTTATTAGTTTGCAGTGTGTAATATGTCACTGTTTGGTAATGTCTATTTTGTTCACTCGTATAGTTCCAGTACCTGCCTAACTCTCAGATGACAATAAACACCTATTAAATTAGTGAGTACAATGCTAATTTATCTAGATTAAAACCCATTGGACACATATAACTGCAGCTTTGTTTCATGAAGGTTTTTCTTGTCCCATGATATAAAGGTAGTCACTAAGCCCCATAGGAACTCAATAAGCAACGCCTGAGTTTTCAACTTATGTGTACAGCCTATGTCTTTTCCTGTCAGACTGTGAACTCCTTGAGAGAAAGTATTTGCTCTCATCTGAATCTCAAGCAAGGAGTTTGGCTAGTGCTTACTGAATTAAATCTTAAGGAAATACAAACAAACATTAGGTCAGGTTTCAATGTGTGGATGCTTTGGTTTTTATTTCTCACAGAGGGCTTTTATCTCACAGGTACACACACTGAGAGAGCACAGGATGCTAATCAGTTCATATTTACTAATCATAGTCTGTGCTTAGTAGTATTATGAGAAACCTAACTCTAGGAAAGGAACCCCAGGCATTCACTATTCTGCTAAATTAACAAAAAGAAATCAGATATGTAGGTCTCAGAAGAAAAAAAAAAAAAAACAGTCCAGTGCCATCAACACTGCAGTGTGCTAAAGAATGGGGCCAGCACGGTCAAATGCTTACAGGCTGAGCACAAACGTCACTGGAGCAGTTGAGGAGGTTCCCCACCTGCCACACAGAATGTGGGTTGAGTGTTGCTGGATATTCTGATTTTTCAAAAAAATGTAGAACTAGACAGTTGTGAAACTCTACTCACTGCACATTTGTCCTCAATTAAACAGGGAGAGCAGATGATTTAAAAAGACATTGTGATTTCCAAACAAAATGCAAGTGACCCTCAGTATAACAGGGGAATTGGCCAGAGCAACCTCGACGCATACCAAAATCCAAGATGCTCATGCCCTGTATATAAAATGACATGGGCTTTGTATCCCACCTGTGTACTTTAAACCATCTCTAGATTACTTGTAATACTTAATACAACGTACATGCTCTATAAATAGCTCCTTCAGTGGTTTAGGATAGTGATGGTGAGGCTGTTAGAGCTTTCAGTGATACAAACAGCCCTCTGCAACATGTGTGCCTTAGTATACCACTGCTGTTTTAGAGAATAATTAAAAAAAGGAAAAATCCTATACATGCTCAGTACAGATATGATTTTTTTTTCTTGGTACTGGAAAAAGCCTTCGCTCTCAACCTTGCTCTCAACTTTACTCTCAGCTATATCACCAAGGGTTTTTTTTGTTTGTTTTTTGTAATTTTTTTTTATTTTGAAACAGGTTCTAATTAAGTTGCCGAGACTGGCCTGGATCTTTCAATCCTCCTGCTTCTGTCCCCTAGAGTACTGAGATTACAAGCATGCACCATACACCTAAAAGTAACTTTTTTTCAAATATTTTCTATCCACAATGGTCAAACCCAAAGATACAGAACCCACCAATGCAGAAAGCTACCTTACGCCCAAATCACAGCAAAGTTCATGAGCATTGAGAAGGTTCTGGTTGAAAGTCAAACACACAGTCTCTTCAAACTCATGAGGAGACCAGACATGACCCTAGGAATGACTGTGTCTCGGTTGCCTTATCTGTCAGGTGAGTCGGTTGGGCCAGATATGCTAGCTTTCAGTTTCCAGATATCCTTCTAAACCCTGCTGCCCATCTGACAATGCTCCAAACCTCCCCCCACCCCACCACCACCAGGTAAATCATTTTCACTTACAATTGGAATCTAGCAACTAGAAAGGTATTTTGCCAGGATTTCCATTTCTTTCAAGGTCTAATTACAA